>NC_052050.1:153113363-153413640 GCF_903992535.2 Arvicola amphibius
TAGGTTTCTCCAAAGCCTTGGAGAGCAGAATGAAAAGCCGCATCCCTCCAAGGGTCTCGCCAGACTCAGATTTGTAGATATTGGCACTTCCTAAGTCCAGGAGCTCCGAATAAAAACCAATATGCTCCTTCAACATATACACCTCAAAAACTCTATTTATCATCTGAAGGGGGTACAGATTAGGAGCTGTTTCCTGTTCTGAGTTATAAAGAGTGCTGGTCAGGAAAATAAAAATGTATTCCACGTGAAAGACACACGATTACATACTAATTCATGTGACTAAAGAGACCACAGAGAAAAATGTAACTTTCACTAGCACCCATGGGACCCGGAATAGATAGAGCAAGAACCCTGAGGATGCCAACGCACCTGGCAGGGTTATCTAGGTTCATCTTGTCATCATGCAGTCAGCAGCGACCTGAGCCACCCACAGGAGGAACGGCCAAAGAGGCAGCCATAGCCCTTCAACAAGATTGCTGCGGGTATAAAAGCAGTCTAAAAGCAGGGCTCTGTAATTCTACTCCCACCCACAAACCCACAGAAAGCAACTGAGCAATGGGCCTCCAAGAGCTTGGGTATGAACAACCATCTCTGCTCAGGGGCCTTCCAATTCCTGGTGATCCCTTTGGGCACGGGCCATTAGCAACGTCAGTGTCTTTCATGCAGTCAGGGGGCTATGTGACACCATCACAACCAAACTTTCAGCTGCGGCAACTGAGTAGAAAAAAATCTCAGAGAATTGTGGAACAACAGGGGATGTCCAAAGACGTGTTGCAAAGATGCCTGCCTTGATTCTGAACAAAACCAGAATTCGAACATGATTTCCATAGTTGCTACCTGATGACAAACTGCCTCCTGGTGGATTATGGTGCTGATTGCATAACATGCATCATTACATACCCAATGTGGTGCCTGGCAGGCAGTGGGCATGCAGCAAGTACACTATTGTCTTGCTCCTCCTTCAGGCCACCTCAACCACATGTTGTCTGTTGTACAGACCTGGAAGGTCCTTCTGTCTATGCGCTGCTTTTATTGGTTAATGAATAAAGAAACTGGCTTGGCCTATAGCATGGGAGAAGGAAGGCGGAGATAGACGCTGGGAATTTTACCTGGTAAGCCACAGCCACGTGGCGACATACAGATTAATAGAAATGGATTAAATTAATGTAAGAGTTAGCCAATAAAAATCAAGAGCTAATGGACCAAGCAGTGATTTAATTAATACAGTTTCTGTGTGATTATTTCGGGTCTAAGCTAGCCGGGTGGCCAGGAACCAATAAGCGGCCTTCTCCAACACAGACCTTCTAGCTGAAGCTCCTGTCTCTGGGCATCAGGGTTTGTTTTCATAGTGGTTCTTCCCTTTAAGTCAGAAATGATAACCTATCTAGCAGTCAAGACTTGTGGGGTTTTTTCCACTATGTTTTTAAATTTATTTTACATACCAACCACAGTTCCCCCTCTCTCCTCTCTTCCAGCTCTGCCCCCCACCCCCTAGTCCCAACAATTTAGATGGGGTAAAGCCTCCCATGAGAATCAACAAAGCATGGCACATTAAGCTAAGAGGCAGGACCAAGTTCCTACCCTAGTGCATGAAGGCTAAACAAGGTATCCCAACATATGGAGTAGGTTCCAAAGAGCCAGCTCATGCATCAGGTACAGGTCCTGGTCCCACTTCTAGGGGCTCCACAAAAGAACATCACCCAGATGCAGAGGGCCTAGGTCAGTCCCATGCTTGCTCCCTAGCTGTCCGTCCAGAGTCCATGAGCTTCCACTGTTTCTGTGGGTTTCCCCATCATGGTCTTCACACACACACACACACACACACACACACACACACACCGCTCATAAGGAGGGACTGTTCTTTGTGTTTTTAAGACAGGCTCTCCCACTGTCCTCGTACTTACTGACTGTGCTAGGCTGGCCGGCCAGCAAATCCCAGGGATGGCCTGCTTCTGCCAACCCAGGCATGAGGTTTACATGTGTACCCCACCAGGGAAGCACTTTACTGACAGAGCCATCCCCCTAACTTCAAGGTCTGATTTTCAAAGTGCACAAAATCTAAATGTCAACCCTGAACTCGGGAATCACTAGTCAAACATTTAAACCACCACAAACTGATTCTAGGTCACATTAGAAATGAACAGTGACTTTTATTCTTTTATTTTTCAAAGAACGTATCCAAAAAGAGGTCAGATTCAGTAGTAGAAAAAAACTGCATTCATTTGAAGAATAAAAGAACAACTTTGAAAAGGGAGGTACTGGGTGCAAGAACAACCCAGGAAGGAATCTGAATGCAAAACAAAACAAAACCGAAGGATCCTTCCTCCTAAAAGTCTCCCCTCAAGTGAATACAGATGCAAGTGGATGAAGCCAACCCTCCCTCCCGGCATGGTACAATGGCTGCCAGCTGAGGCCAGCAGCCCTCATGGGGCTCGGAGGAGGCCTCCTGTGTGCACAATGAGGCTCTGAAATGGCCAGCAGGCCCCTGTACATTCGTATGGGGATCAGACTCAAAACTGTTCAACTTGGTGAATTCTGTTGGGAGAACTTTATTTTATAGCAGAGAACCCACACTTTCCCAAACCTGCCCACTTCCACATCTGTCAGAAGTACAATTGGTTTCCTTTATAAGGCTATTTTTTTTTCCTTACAAAGAAACAGTTTCTCTCACTTCATAAAAACTCTTTAGAGGCTCCTTCCGGAAAATTCACAGCGTGTTGCAAGGCATAGGGCCATCATCTGAAGCCTTGCTTGACTTAGGAGCAGCTCCTTGTAGTCGCAGAAAAGGGAATCTGATAAAAGGAACAATGAAACACCGAGCACTCTCCAGCCCAGCTGGAAACAAAAGTAGTAAAACCAGCAGCGGCTGCCGAGTGCTTCCTGAACGGCGAGACTGTTGCTGAGGGATTTCTCTGCACTAGATCATTAACTGGAATAATCGCGCTATGAGCGGATAAGGCACCATCCCCCATTCTGAGTAAGGGAACTGAGATGGAGTGTCTCATGATTACAGAGCTGAGCTAACCACTAAGCGGACCATGGCACGAGCCGGGGAGTATGCGCCTAACATGAGGACAAGCACTTGCTGCCAAAGTGCGATGGCAGAAAAGAGGAACTCTGTCTGTCTGAAGACACAACCAGAGGGAAACAGGCTTCGACGATCCTAGATTTAGCCTTAAGCTCAATACTTAAAACTTCTCATGAAAATGCAACCTACAAAATGGGAGAAAATGTCCTCAAAGCACAGACCCAAGAAGAGATTGCTATTCGTAATCCACACAACGCTCCTCTGAGCAAATGACAGACCAAGTGATTCAGAAATGGACAAAGCACTCGAGAACGCATTTCTCCAAACACACAGGTTTTCAACAAGCCCATGAGCTACTACAGCATCACCAGTCAGGGAAATGCGCAGCCAAGATACACCTTTGCGATGGTGTGTGTGTGTGTGTGTGTGTGTGTGTGTGTGTGTGTGTGTGTGGCAGGGGGGACAGAAGCTAGTTGATGAGGATGCGGAGAACAAGAGCCCTCACTTACTCAGAGTAAGGGTGTGACTTGACCATGTCACCCACTACAGAAAACAGCGGCTGATGCTCCAAACGTCGTCTCCAGAGTTACTAGTGACCAGCTGATCCCAGGCCTAGGAGGAGGCTGACAGCCTGGCCCCAGTGTTCATAGCTACGTCCCTCACAACAGCCAGAGGAAGGCCATCCAAAGCACTAAGAAGTGAAGGGATAAACTAAGAGGTGCAATTTAATGCTACCCCACCTTCCGAAATACTACATGGAAACTGCCAAATGCACAAACTGTAAAGTTCTGTCATAGCAAATACATGTATGTATGCATATATCAAAGATCCACAGCAGCGGGATTCATGGAATTATCCTCCAGGGCATCTGTGTATACGCAGGACAATGCAGCGAGCACTGGGATTCAACCCAATGGATACAGCATTTCCTTCTGTCTGTGAGAATGATGTGATGGGAAGGTTTGATCGGATTAGTTACTTTTCTGTTGCCCTTCTAAGAGTACAAAGGGTGCTTATTAAGTAACAGTTTAAGGAAAAATGTACTTGGGAGCTTCCAGCTCTGACCAGAGAATCCACAGTGATGGGGAAACATGGCAGCTGGCAAGCAGAGCAGGAAGCTGAGAGATCACATCTTCAACCACACACCCAAGAGGAGAAAGTAAACTTCAAATAGGACAAGTCTAAAAACTTCCAAAGCCCAATGTCAGGCTTCCTCCAACAAGGCCACATCTCCTAAAGGTTCCATAACATCTGAAAACAGCACCACCAATTGGGGACCAAGAATTCAAATGTGTGAACCTATAGGGGACATGTCTTGCCCAAACCATCACAATGGTGGTAGCTATGAAACACTTGAACATGCTTAATATTACAGAGTTATAAACGGCTAACAAGATGGTTTAGATCATATATATTTTACCACAAAATTTCAAACTCAAATCAGGGGATCCAGGTCTGCTGGGTGGTCTGTATCTACCACTTGAATCTAACCGTTCACTCCTCCCTACCCTGCGATCCAGGCAGTTCTATGTCCAGTCTCTGGCAGAAGTAACCTTAGCCAGGAGTGCAAGGGTGGCACAAGTAACTTAAAATGTTATGGGAGGTAGCAACATTCCATGTGTGAATCCCACCAGATTATTACCCTCAAGGACCTTTAGAACCCCTCCCCCATGCTACAGTTCCCTCTGTGTGTCATACTGGGTATTTACTCAGAACAAGGATTAAGAGGAAATCTATGTTAAAAAGAAAGCAAGAGATGGTCTGTGCAGTCCAATTCCAAAGTCCGAGACGTTGTATGATGGCTACAAACACATCGTGTTCATTAATTTTTCATTTTGTGGCAAATACCTGAGCAAAACAGCCTTAAAAGGGAGGGTTATCTTTGGCTCACAGTTTCAGAGATTTCAGTCATGGTCAGCTTGTTCCTTTACAATGGTACCGAGACAAGGCAGGGCCCCATGGCAGGAGAACATGGGAGAGGAAGCTGATCACTTTTGCCAGAAAGCAGAGAGTGACAGGAAAAGGTCAGGGATGAGACTCCCTTCTGAGACACACCCTAATGCCCTACTTCCTCCAACCAGAAGCTGTCCCCTACCACTGCCTTATAATGCCATCAGCTGGGAACTAAATCTTCACCAAAGAGACATCTTCTATTCAAACCATACAAGTACATGTCACAGTACTGAGTACGCATGGCCATTTCATCATGAAATTCAAATATTTTTCTTCCAATTAACAGAAATTTTTAAAGTAGACACCACTTTGTTAGGTATAAAATAACTGGGTGGTCATGGTTGGGGCAGCTAACAGTAGTAACACTTGGGAACGTACCTGGCACAGGGCAGAGGAGGAAAGGTTATGGAGACATGAAGGGTGTACAGCAAATTACGGATATAAGATAGCAATAAAAATAATTTTACAGTGGGGGGGTCACCACAACATGAGGGACTGTATTAAAAAGCTTGCAGCACTAGAAAAATTGAGAACCACTGGTGTAGATAAGGGGACTCACACCACAGAAGTATGTCTAGGAATCTCATCCTTCTTGGAGATAGGGGTTGTACCATCCAAAGCAAAGTTGTGTGTTTTCTGATGAGAAAATTAACCACACGGCAACAATCAGCATAAATGCAACTTTATCACAAAACTGTGTGTCCTTTCTCCAGTTCCACACTCATGCACATGAAGAGGAAAGCTCCGGCTATAACCTTAGCCAAAGCACACTTTCAGAAAGAGGAGAAAATGGCAAGCCATTTATCCTTACTACTCCAGGCCCAATTGCACGCTCTCTTCTTCATGTGGGGGGTGGGCATTCCACGGGATGCTTGCACTTTCCAGCCCTCTACATATCAGCATATTTAATGCTGTAATTTCCATTTGCTTAACGTTTTTATTATTTAGCCATTATAATCCCATTAGAAGTGATTTTCGCTGTCATCATGGCCCTTTGTGGAGTCATTCCGACTGCTTTTGAAGGATGGCAATAATGCTGAATTCATCTGGATTTGAGAGCAGCCTTCACCCCAGATTTAAAATTCTACTAATAACCAGAGGTGACATCCACAAACTCCTTTCAGAGTCCATATTGGGGTGGTCTATCTGAGTGTGACTCAGCTCCCTAAACAGAACCTTTCTGGGGTTATGATCTGTAAGGCGATTCACGCCGGTGAATAAGAGGCACAATCATCATGGGAGTTGGGGGGCAGATATTTTTGTTAAAAGACATTTTGCACACTTTGGGCCACCAGCATCTGGAATCAGCAGCATTTTTATCTTGAAACATATACAGAAATCTGGTTTTGTCAAGTCCATCAAAGGTTTTTTTTTAATTTAAGGAGGAAAATCTCAGCTTTGAAAGCTTTAGGGTAAGGACAAAAACTAGGTAAAAGCCAGACAAATACTCCCGTCTCCACTCTGTCCCAAGGGGGCTCTCCATATCCCTAAGACTCCACAGGCTCTCTCGGGGGTTTCCAATCCATCTGCTTCACAAAACAGACACGTTTTTTACTTTGTTGGGCATGAGTTGACATCTTCACTATTATAGCTCAGGAGGTAGCCCCACCACAGGCAAGTTCCTAAATACGACTCCACAGACGGAAGCCTGGATTTACTCTGCCCATGGCCCCTCTCGGGACTGAGACAGGAATCTAACCACTGGAATATAAATCCATTGACTGCACAGAGAAACCCATGTCAACCTGGCTGTCATAGAAAGTGAACAGCCTGTAAGCTGCTCCCAGGACTCACCTGTGAATGAACGTGTATATTCATTTTCCCAGGATCTTGAGACCAGCTAGGGCAAGAATGGGGCAAAGACGTAGTGTATGGTTGCTTATGATGCTATTGGGGTACAAGAGCTTCAAAAATTTGGGTAGAAACGGAAGGTAAAGAGAGGAAGATGCAGTTCCTCTTCATTGCTAGGAAGGTCAACTTTCTTGACAAATAAAATCATGGTCATGTCTGCCAATCAATATCTTAAGTTATTTTTTTAATTTGGTTTTGTTTTTAAGAAATAATTAAATGACTCTACCATCCATTCATATGAGGGGCACAACAGGTTTAGTGTATCCACAAGCTGAGCAATATCACGACAGTCAGCATCAGGACATTTAAATCACTCTACAAAGAAGCCAATATTCATGCTTGTCCTTTCCCGCCACCTCAACCCATCTAGTCACTGTCCCATCTACTCCCATCTCACAGACACGCCAGTTTTGACATTCCATCTGAAGGAATGCACCCAGGTACTTCCGGACCTGTCCATACAAGAGTTAGTCAACATTCTATCCCATTTCAAGTAACAGGCCACAGAAGCACCATCCCCTACCTTATCTACCGATTCATCAGCCAATGAACATCTAATTTGTACACACAATTCAAATAGGCTAGGATATCTTATCCAAGTGTGAGTAGATATCATTTCTTTTGGGTGTACCTAGGAAAGGTATGGCTGTGCAACAAGACATATTCATTACCTTTGTCAAAACACCTTACAAAAGCAACTCAAGGAAGGAAGGGTTTATTTTGGCTCACAGTTAGAGGTACAACATACAATGGCAGGGAAAATGTGATGGGAAGAATATAGGGCATCTGGTCATACTGCATCGACAGAAACAGAGAGAGACAGATGCTGTGTTCAGCTCACTTTCTTTCTATTCCATGGGCCTAGTCCATGGATTAATGCTATCCCACAGTAAGCGCAGGGTTTCCCACCTTCAATTAACCCAATCTAGAAACTTCCTCTTTGACATGCACAGATGTTTGTCCTCTAAATGATTCTAGATCCTGTCAGGTGGACAATATCAACAATCACAAGTGGTAACGTCATAACTGAGTAACTATGAGGCTGCTTAGCTCCACTGCACATTCCTGTTGGTAATGGACAAATCTGTAATATCTCTATATTCTTGCTGATTATGGTTTTTTTTTCAGGTTGTTATAAACTGCTGGAGCTGCAGATGTGGTTCAGTAGTAGTCCTTGCCTAGTATGAATGAGGCTCCCGTTCCACCCCTAGTGACACAAACAGGAAACACTCTTCCAGTGTGGTTAGGAAGTGACTTAAAATTTTCCAATGCTTGTAAATTTGAGAAGTTTGTATGCTATTGGTCATTGTACATATTCTTTAAAGAAATGCATATTCAATTTTGGTTACTTTTATACAAAATGGTTTTAGGATCATGGAGAACTTGATGGGGAAATACAGTTCCTATTTGTCTCCCTGACACCTTGTTCTCCCTTCTCCACAATCCTATTAGTAACAGCTCTTGCAATGGTACCCAGAAAGCCCTCACAATGACCAGGTCACCTTAGCAGCTCTTGTTACCTTATAGAGCTTTATAGTTTTGTCTTTTACGTAGTTTTCCATCCATTTTTAAAGGTTCAAGGTCTGTATCTAGATTCACTTTTGCCTGCAGATGTCCGCTATTACAGCATCTCTGTTTGAAGACTGTTCTGTCTCCGCTGGCTTGCTCCTTTGTGAAGAATCAGGAGACTACTTCTTCTCTGCCGGGTCTATTTCCAGCTCTCTATTCTGTTTCACTGACCTCTTGTCTACATCACCAGCAATACTATGCTTGGCTGCTGTAGTTTTAAAATAGTTTAAGACTTAGAGGAGTAGAGCTTTCTAATTTTTGCTACTTATTACTGGGTTATTTGTTTTTCCCTTTTAAATTCTGAATCGGGATATCAATATCCACAAAATAATTTACCAGAATTTTGACTGAAATTCCTTTTAATCTACATAAAAAGTGTCACATTAGCAATATTGATTCCCCCTACATATGAACATAGAATATTGATCCATTTATTTGGAGCTTTGATTCCTTTCACCTGAATTTTGTAGTTTTCCTCTTAGGGATCTTGTAATATTGCCTTAGGTTTATTCTTACATATTTAAGTTTTGATGTTGATTGTGTGTCTTTAATGTCAAAGTCTAGTATTTCATTGCTGATACTTGCAACAGTAACTGACTTGTATAAAATAGTCTTGTATCTTTTGGCCTTGCTATTACTGCATACTATGTATGGGATGATATTTTTATAATTCTTTGAGATATATACATGAACAATCACATCATCTGTGGTAAAAGATGAGTCTATTTTTTTCCTTCTTCACTTATAAACTGTTCATTCCTTGCCTTGCTTCATTGTACTCTCTAGCATTTATCAACTGGCGGTAAAGAGGAATGATTAGCTTCTGCTGTTATGGGCAATCTCTTCATTTCTTACCAGGAAGCATAACGTTAGCTGTAGGAATTTTTATGGGTATTCTACATCCATGTTTATCTGTGCACAAGCACCCGCAGTCCCCACAGATGTCAGAGGAGAGTGTTGGATTATCAACCACCATATGTGTTGGGGATCAAAGCTGGGCCCTCTGGAAGAGCATTCGATGCTCTCAACCACTGCTGCAGTGGCAGCTGTAGGTTTTTGTGGGCGTTTGAATAAGTTCCTCTCCTCCTATCTTGAAGAGTACTGATGCTGCATGAGTATTGGACTTTTGTCCAAAGCTTTTATGAATGGATTGGTATATTTTTAATTCTTTGATTTGTTGATGTGATTATATCAAATGATTTTCTGATGGTGAGCTGGCCCTAAATATTTAGGATAAACCAATTTGGTCACAATGTACAAAGTTGTAGAATTGATTTACTTGTGATATGTTGAGGTGCTCACCTCTGTGTTCATGAGAAGTAGGAATTGGTCATATTCTGGCCATGTAACATCTCTGTCGAGGCTTGGTGTTAGGGTGATGCTGATCTCACAGGATGCAGGAAGAAAAGATTTCCTTCTGTTCTGTCTTCTCAGATAGATGGCATAATACTGCAGTGATTTTCTTCCTCAAATATTTGCTAGAATTCAACAGTGAACCCATCTTGGCTCGGTATAGACTATTCTGAATGGTTATAAATTATTAATTTGATTTATTTAATAGGCATAGGCCTATTCAGATTGTCGTTCAAGGAATTCGGCCATTTCATTTCTCTCATCACGGATCTGGGCTCTGGGTCATCCTGGGCAACGCCCGTTACCATCTTTTTAATGTTTGTGAGATTGAGGGCAGTTTTCTTTCATCTCTGATATTAGTAATTCTCATCTTTTCTCTCGTTTTTCTTTCTATGGCTAGAGGTTTATGAAAACTTTCCCTCTTTCTAAAAGGCAAGCTCTTTGTTTCATGATTTTCTTTGTTGACTTCTTAAGTTTGATATTTTTCTTAACTCATAGTATTTATTTTCTTAAGTTTATTTTGAGCCTAATTTGGTATTTTCTCTAATTACCTGAGGCAGAGGGTTAGATGTTTAATTCTTTTTTAAATTAATTTTTTTCATTTATTTTACATCCCGACTACAACTTCCCTTCCCCTTCTTCAGTTCTCATACAAGTACTGACTGTCACAAGTCTTCTCTACGCAGTGCTTTTTGGGCACCTCACAAATTTTGGTACGTTCCCTCTTCCTTTTTTTTTATTTAGCTCAAAACATTTTAAAGTTTATCTTAAGAGTCTACCCTTCCTTTGACATTTATTCGGAATGTTTGATTTAGTATCCATACATTTGGAGATTTTCTGCCTCTCTGTTACTGATTTCTGGTTCAGTTCCACTGTGGTCTGAGAACAGAAACCACATCATTCACTTTGTCTTGTTAAGGTGTGTGGTCTGTCTTGAGCAGTCCTGTGGGTTTATGGAGAACAACAGTCTTCTGTTGTTAGACAGAGACATCTCTGTTCAAATATTTCACTGAGCCTTCTCGCATCAAACGACTTTCTTCTCTTTCCCACTTGCATGGTGTTAGAAGACTTGGCCCTGTAATTGTTAAGCTGCTGCTGCTGCCTTATTACTGCGCCTCTTCCACGATTTTATCTCTGATGTCCCACAGCTGGACCCAGACACACCGCCACCCTGCTTCCTGGTCTGTGGGTGAGTGTGCCCTGTTGTCATGGCAAACACTTCTATTATCCCTTTATCTCTTCCTTCCCCAGCTGGTACTACTGGTACCTACGCTGTGCCCTCTGTGATCCTCTCACTGCTCCTCGGTTCTCTGCTCTACGTCTCTCAATCTTACTGTCTTTGCTCTTAGGTTTGGACATTTCTCCACGCACTCCTCAGTCCCCTGCTTCTCTCCTCGATTGTGTCTTTGCTCTCTTGACGAGGCACCAGAGCTTCTTCTCATTTCCATAGTCGAGGGCTTGGCAGCAACTCTCTCTAATTGGCCTGTCTCTCCTGCCTGTCCTAGCAGCCATGCCTCCTTTCCACAAGAGCCCTTAGTACTTCTAGTCGGATAGTTCCGAAGGTTCTGTCATCTCCCAGCCTATTCCAATATTTGAGTTTTGTCTTAGGAAGTGTATTGTTTCACTGTCCTCTGGCTATGATGAGCACTGAGTTAAACAGTCCTTCTGTGTGTGGGTCTACATTTAGATGTGTAGAAACCAAGCTGTGTTTAATGTTTGCTGTAATGCTCGGTTAAGAAGCTAAAATCTCCTTTGGGGTCACTCTGTTTCTCCTATTATCTTTGTGTTACTTATAGACTCTTCCTCAAACCAAGCCTGCACTAGCTGTAACATTGTCAGCTCTGATTTTGGTACCACTGTGATGTGGCTGTAAGATACGGGGAGGCTAACTATCCAATAATCCTATAGCATATCTCAAGTCCTTCAGTGAGCCTAAGCTCTGGGCTGCTGTTCCGATGAATGAAGGGTTCCTTTTTTAACTTGCTCTCCCGCCTCACGTGAGGAAGCCTTCCCTCCATCCCATGCTTTCACTTTTGTGAACACACAGGATTGGCCGTGGAGACTGCTACTGACAGCAGGACGTATTTATTAAGAACAGAAAGCTCTGGATATTTGAAGCATGAGCAGATCTGCCCCCCTAAGATCCCATGGCTCTGCATGTGAGCTGGGTCTTGGTGGAGAGAATTCCCGGAATCTCCCCTCCATGGCCAGCCCGTGTCCCAGGTGTGTGCTTTACCAACCATACTTTCCTGGACCACAGCTTCCTGCTGACTGTGCTTCCCAAGCTCTAGCTCCGGTGTTCCCTCACAGGTCAGGACAATTTTTCTCTGAGCTTTGCTTCTCTGCTGGATGTAAGGGCAGCTGTGTGTTTTCCGTTATGTTTTTACTTCCACCACTTAGATTCTAAAAGGAGTTGTATAAGCATTTAAATTCCGTACTGTTAGCAAAGAGACAATTGCTAATGAAGCCCTGCTATCCTTTGCCCTGGCAGGTGGACAATTCAATACATATTTCAGGTGTGTTGCTAAGTCGGGTCCCGTGTTCTGAGCACCTATGTGCTTACATGTTGACATGTGGATCTTCACAGTGAGCACTCGTGCTGCAAAGAACTCAGAGCACAGCAATTTTAGACTTTGCTCTTTATTCAATATACATCTGCAGCTTCAGTGTGACGGATGCTTCTCGCACACTTCCCATTTCTTTTATCTTTAATTGAAAAGATTCTTCTCTAATACAATACATCCCCAGCACAGTTCCACTCCCTCTATTTCTTCTAGCTTTCACACACACACACACACACACACACACACACACAACTTCCCCACTCCCTATCTGCCTACCTTCAAAAACAAACAGGCCTCTAAGAGACAACAACCAAACACAACAAAACAAAATACAATAAGACAAGGCAAAACAACTTATATCAAGGTTGGACAAGGCAACCCAACAGGAGGAAAAGAGTCCTAAGAGCAGGCAAAAAAGTCAAAGACACATCTGCTTCCACAGTTAGGAGTCCCACAAAAACACCTAACAGTCACAACAAACGCAGAAGACCTGGTAAAGATTCCTGCGGGCCCTGTGCTTTTTGCTTCAGTCTCTGTGAGTCCGTATTAGTCCTGCTTAGCTGATTCAGTGGGCTATGCTCTCCACACCCTCTGACTCCTACAGTCTGTCCTCCTCCCTTCCATAGGATTCCCCAGGCTCCAAGAAGAGGGACCCAGATTCATTCTCTCTCTCTCTCTCTCTCTCTCTCTCTCTCTCTCTCTCTCTCTCTCTCTCTCTCTCTCTCTCTCTCTCTCTCTCTCTGTCTGTCTGTGTGTGTGTGTGTGTGTGTGTGTGTGTGCCTGGCTGTGGCAATGTGAACAGTGTCTCTGAGTAAGATGAGGCTGGCTAGCTGCTGACTCAGCAGAGTCTCCACAATGACTGTGGGTCAGGCAGAACCTCAGTGGGTGTTTCATTAAGTTAAGAGGCAATGGAGCTGTATAAGCACAAGCCTGGTTTCATTAGCTTGCGAATGCTGTGAGCTTTTTTGGTTTGTTTTAGCTGAATCGTGACTCTCCCAACTGGCTTATTCATACATAGTCTCAAAAAAAAAAATCAGATCTTAAAGAACCCTATCAGTAGACAGGGCTGGTGGGGCAAGCCTTTAACCTCAACTACTCATGAAAATGAAGCAGCGGTATCAGAAGTTGAATGTCTACCTACGCTACAGAGAAAGTTTGAAGCTAGCCTAGGCAGTTATTAAAGACCTTGACTCAAATAAAAGTATGGGATAGGAATGTAGTTCAGTGGTAGATTGCTTGTCTGCATGACGCCCTAGATTCAAATCCCCAGAACCACACACACAAACAGATCCTTATCAGCCATAAAAACAGAGAAGGAATAAAGCAGATGTCTGCTATGCACTCTTAGAAGGGCAAATGCTACAGAGAAGCATCTATTGTTCAGACTCATCAGAAATATAAACTCTCCCATTTCTGCTTCTTACAGTTGGAGACAATAAGCTAAATCCTGATGGTGCTATCTCCAGTAGAGCTTCATTATCTTCCATGTGGCGATCACTATTTCCTGAATGAATTATCCACAACAAGCATGCAATTTTCTGTGTAATTAGAGTAATTAAATAATTTAAAAATACTTAACTAAAAACACTGAAGCCATCTTCACAGACCAAACAGATTTCTTTAGGATTGTTAAGCACAAGAAAGGATGTGTGATTTGCTCCTGAACTTACCTCAGATGCTGGGTGAAGCTTCAGCTTCCTGGGTGATGAGTATTAGAAGCAATCACCACAGTGTGGTGTGTCCACATGGCACCTGCTCTCCTACATGGTCTGGGTCTCGCTTGCAAGGCTAGCTTTCATCACTCTGCTGCTGCGCTGCCCACAGTCAGTCCCTAAACAATGAGGATCACTCTATTGCTGACCACTTTGCAGAGTTCAGACCCCACATGGTCCATGAGCACCTCTGCTGCTCCCTTTCTGCTACAGACTCACAGATGATGCCTGACTCCGATACTAAGTATGTGACTACATTACTCATTTAGTGAAAATGGCAATATCAAGAGATGGACAGAAGATTTCCTCTCTGGAAAGGCTTTTCTTCAGGCTTCTCCTGACAGCCATGAGGGACGAAGAAATGCTCTTTCCCCGTGATATCAGGTGACAAAGGCTCTTCGAATGGGGAGAAAGTAGTAGAGCTAAAAACCTACCAGCTCATTCCCCACACTGGGTTTGGGTAAAAGAGGAACAGAATCCAGGGTCATTTGGAGCCGTGACCTCCCTGACTACCTGCCTTGATCATCAGAGCTGTCAGGACAGGTAGACCATGCATGGAGATCAGGCTCAAGCATAGAGAACACACCAGCACATGTCTCATCCACAGGCAAGGCACCACCCTAAGACACATGGGTCCTGTTACTGATCTACTTTATCTATGCCGGAAGCAAAGATGAAGAAGAGAATATATGGCTCTGCGGTGTGGAAGGGAAGTGGGGAGCACTGCATATGCGGGGGGATTACCCAGCTAGGGGAGAGGTGGAGAGACAACGTGAGAAAGCTATGGCAAGAATCGCCCAGAGGGTGAAACCTAAAGGACAAGAGAAATTCACATGATCTCGCATTTCTTGTCTGTGGAACAGGAGAAGAGTTCAGAAAGTTTTTTCTAAGGATTTAATTGGCATTTCCGATGAACACCTGAACGTTGAGGTCCTGCCTATCATACTGTAAAGGGATGTCTTTGACATATGTGTAGTGGTATATTATTGGTATTTTCAAAAATAATATCTTGTCTGAAGACCAGAGACAAAACTAAAGCCACTAGAGGTGGCCATGGTGACACACACCTTTAATCCCAGGATTTGGGAAACAGAGACAGACTCAGATAGATCTCTGTGAGTTCAAGGCCACCTTGGGTTACACAAGATCAGTACAGAAGCAAATCCCTGTGGTGGTGGTGGTGGTGGTGGTGGTGGTGACTCACATCTTTAATGCTACCATTAGAGGGAATACACAATGAGAGGAGAAAGAGGTTTAGTCCATTTAGTTTGCAGTTGCCCATCCTTGGTAGAGGTAAGACTTCTCTAGCGGCTTGGCTGCTTTGCTTTTCGGGTTTTTTTGATTGAATGCCGATATCTGTGTCTCTGGGTTTTTATTATTTGTGCTACACATATTGTGGGTATTGCATAAAAACCTAGATAAAGATGGACTCTGTGTAGGGTTTGGGAAGTTTCCAGTCAAGGACTGTGAGGACATGTATCTCTTTTGGAGCTCTGAAGACAGGATCATATGGCACTTGGAGGACTGCCCAGAGGCAAAGGGTGCCTGTGAGCATGCCTGGATCGGAACCACTGCCACCCCTCCCCAAACCCTGGCTCATCTTCAAGGCTGCATGGATCCAGACACAGACCACACACTTCACATTAATGTCAGCCCTAAACACTGGCTCAGAAAGCTGGAGTTTAAAAACAGCTGTGTCGTCCTGAGTTCACTGCAGTGCAGAAAAAGACCCAAGCCCAGGTTTTATTTTCTACCGGGCTTGACAAGGTTTGACTTGGGATTCTCATAGACCCAGGAGCCTCTGGACTTTCCTGCACAGCAGTTAAGATGGGGCTATAAGACATGCACATTTTGAGCGAACTGAATCAAATCAAATGAATAATCTTTAGCTAGAAAAAGGAGGATTTGGCTCCGTTGAGCACTACACAATGTTGCAGAGCATCTCGAGTTGTCAGGACTGCGCAAAGACCAGAGTGCCCCTGCTGTGCCCACTGTGCCGCACGTCCAATGCTCACACTGGTGGCGCTGGTCTCTCATCAGCATGCAAGTCCTAAAGTTCATCAGGGATATTAGGATCTTGAAGCAATCTTGAAGGATCACAAAGTTAATGAATGAGAAATCTTTGGGTACCTTAAACTATTTTAAGTGAATTAAAATTCACACTGTGAGAAAGAGGGGAAAAAAAGGTACCAGACTGCCAGCCACAATTGTTACTGCTTAAATTTTCTCTGTGTATAGTTCCAATTAAGATGACAAAATGAATGTGATTATCCTTCCCTACAATATGCTAAGAGTAATTACATTTTTAAAGCTTACATTAAATAATATTGTCACCCAACTATGTGAATAGTTTTTAAATGCAAAAAAAAACACATAAAAGTGATGATATACCAGGTGTGGTAGCACATGCCTTCAATCTTAGCACTTGGGAGGTTGAAGCAGGAAAATCAGGAGCTCAAGGTCCCTCTCAGCTACACAGTAAAGTTCAAGACCTGGGGTACCTGATGCCTGGTGAGAGAGAGAGAGAGAGAGAGAGAGAGAGAGAGAGAGAGAGAGGAGGAGAAGGAGGAAGAGTACGTAGGGGAGTTATGCGTGGAGTGGTACGGCAGGCCAGACCTCCTCAAGCCCCTCCTCCTACTCCTCCGCGCCTCCCCCTAAGACTCCTATCCTCGCCCTCCAGAAGCCAGTGAAATTTTCGGCCCTGGTTATTTCAGAGGTATGGAGGAACGAAGGAAGGAAAGAATTATGAACAAAAGCACACACAGAGTCTGTATGTGAACACGTACTAAAGGAGGTGCTGCTTCAGAAGACCAGAGGAGGCAGTGCTGAGGCAGCAGGGAGGCTTCCTGCAGCAGTCTAGGCTTGCCTTGAAAAGCACGCCTCCCACCTTTGAAAGCGGCAGCTTTCCATGTACTAACAGCGTGTTTTAAAACACTCGTTTTCAAGTACAGTATGTCTGAACCAAGCTGGAGAAAGTGGAAGCCTGCAGCATCCCTGACGTCCAGAAGCTCCTTCCTACACTTGTGACCATCCCGCCATAGGCCCCAATGTTCCCTTTCTGCCAGGGTCAAACTCTGTGTTTGGGATACGCCATTCCTTAGGCCTGCTTTGAACACTGTCCACTGCTTCCCTGTGGTGGCGACCAGCCATAGAGCCTACACAGCTGCTTATTGAAGAAGGGATAGAATCATGGTGCTCGTTTAGAGTCTACCTCTCAGTAGCCATCCACTCCAAGGCAGCTGGGAAGGTAAAGGAAACCGGAATCCCAGAAGTCTGTGCCTCCAGAGATGATTGTCAGGACCGGTATAAAAACTGTTGGCACTTGGACCTAGGAACATTTGTCTCAGGTTTGTGAGACTCTGGGTGGCTCACAGCTATGGTAAAAGGTTCTTTGCTGTACAGACGGGAGGCCGCATGGTCCCAACACAGGAGCCATGGCAGACCCATTGGAATAACTGTGGCCACTCTTCTGTAGAACCAGAGGGCACGCCAAAGTGGACTCTGTCTGCCCAGTTTGATGGCATCACTGCTATGTTCATTAACAAGAACTTAGAAATACCTCCGAGAAAGGAGCATGAGGCAGACAAACCCCATGTGGTGAAATGAATGAATGAAATCAATGTCCTGGCAACGCAGAAGCATGCATGGGCAGCAGGTATATGGTGGTTCTGCTGTACTTGTCCATTTTGGCTTTCATGGTCTAAGCTGATGAGGACGACTGACGAGGTCTCTCCCTCAAGGGGGCGCCAGATCTCATTACAGATGGTTGTGAGCCAACATGTGATTGCTGGGAATTGAACTCAGGACCTTTGGAAGAGCAGGCAGTGCTCTTACCTGCTGAGCCATGGTGGTTTGAATGAAAATGACCCCATAGACTCAGAGGGAGTAGCACTATTAGGAGGCCTTATTGGAGGAAGTAAATCACTGGGGTACGTTTTGAGGTTTCAGAAGCTGAAAGTCAGGCCCAGTGTCACTGGGCCTGTGGATCCAGACATAGAACTTTTGGCTCCCTCTCCAGCACCATGTCTACCTGTGTGCCACCATGCTCCCTGCCATAATGATAACAGACTAAACCTCTGAGCTGTAAGCCAGCCCCAGTTAAATGTTTTCCTTTGTAAGAGCTACCACAGTCACAGCGTCTCTTTACAGCAATTGAAACCCTAACTAAGATACCTCATTAGGGGCTAGCACAACACATGTACTCTATGACCCCACAACAGAATCAGAATTCCTGGATGTGTCAGCTTCAGAGATAAATGCCTTCCAAAAGGCAACTGATGGCCCAGGGTCAGTTTCAAAAGTCCATGATAAAGACCAGATAAATCTGAGCTGAGACCAGAATATTTCAACAACACTTCACTTGTCTGGGTCCAAAAGGAAGCCTTTACTTCCTTCCTGTCTACTTCTCAGGCTCTGCCCACTCGTAATTTCACAAAATGCCATGAAACTATTTCTCTGTCATTCTGTTACACCTAAAACCTTAGAATTTAGAAAAAAATATCCCACAAAAACTCTGTTATAAAAGACAAGATAATGAACTTCCAGGGGACACAAATATGATGGCTATTACAATAAGAATTCAAAAGAAATGCTTTTTGTGAGCGTTAAACTTAGAGATCTCATTAACATGCACATCTAAATTGCACTCATTCTAACTACTATTTATCTCTAACAATCAAATCCTCTTTTGTGAGTAGCAACAAGCCAGTTCGTGATGAGGCCAGAAAAAGACCACAGGTGTTGACCACCCCCACCACCACCATCTACCAGGGCCCTCTCTCAGCCTGTGAGTTTTCAGTTTTTTATAGTATCAAGGAGAACCTCACCTTCTCTCTATTGGGAATCAATAAAATGTTGAACAAGCAAAATATGTCACCATAAAAATATCTGAATGTCGGTATAAAATTCTTCTTTATTACATTCCGTAATCTTGAGATGCTTGTTACCTAGAAGGTGTGTTCATTTTAATATCTTCTTTTTCTTTTTGGCACTTCTGTGCATAAAATCCATAGCCCCGTGCATGCGAGACAGGCACTCTACCCACTGAGTTATGGGTCCAATGCTAATTCTAATGTGTTAATCAACAGCAATGCTCTTGTGTAAGCAAGTCAACATAAATCTCATTTAATAACTGACCGTGGGACCACTCAACACATCAGAAATGAGTCTCACAAAGCCCTAAGAAACAGTACCACCACTCGGGCTAAGTTCAAGCCTAATAGACACAAAAACAATGCCCCTGTTGTAGATTAGCTCTAGGATCTAGAAACCCGGGACAAGGAAACCATTCTCAAAGGTGAAGTGGGCAGAATCTAGCAGGACAAATTGGAGTCAAATTTCACAAAGTCAAAGTGTTTAAAAAATGGGCTCACAGAGCTTGTTCTCCCGAGCACTCATTTCTGGCATCACCACATCGGCCTAGTACAGAATCTAGGATGTCTTCAACCCAAATGCTGCTTGACACTTGGACATTAACTGGCCCCTCTCTGGGTATCTGCAGAGCACATCAAAGTAAACCTACTAGGACTCACAGGACAGTAAGGCCAAGGCTCACAAATGAGACAGGGTTTTTGCTCAGAACTCCTTCCCCTAATCAGAAAATCAGGGGTATGGGAAAGAATTGGTGGCTGTAGAATCACTCTTAGGAATCGCAAATTCTGCTTCATAAACTGAACTGTCAGATGTCTGTCCCTGTCAGGTACACACACTTACTCACAGGGAGGACAGCCTTTTGTCATCGTGAATAACTGTTAGAGACTGTGTGTTGGGACCATTTGGAGTCCTGGCCTCCAGCTGCTCTTCCCTGCTAGAGATCTTTACTTTCCTTCTGATTTGAGTTACTGAAAGCTGTGTCAAAGTTGTTTACCAGCTCTGCTTCACGATCACGTGTTGCCTTGGCCTTGAGGATCAGAGGATAGGTTTTCACCTGTTGGCCCACCTGACTGTTGGGTATATAAGCCTTCATGGTGCTATTGAATAAAGGGCTTCTTACCAGTGACTAGAGGTCTGTGTCTCTGTCTGTGTGTGTTTGTGTGTTTCAACCTCCAGCCCCTTGCCCGAAGCTCGGGAACTGTATGCTAGTGCACAGAGTGCGGACAGGCATTGTGCGCTGCAACCGTGATCACAAAGACACACCTGAAGATGGCCTAGCACGTAGGAGTGAGTGAACTACAATGCATGACCTTCTGGAACTACTTGAAGATGCTGTCTGGTGTGCCAACATAGGGAGGTGGTGTTGGGAGCAGTGAAACTCCAGATCCTGGATTTCTTGTAATCCCCTGATCTGAGTGCCTACAGCTGCTCTGAGCACGAGACCTTCAGGAGTTCCTGATGGCAGAGTGCTTTCTGGTGGGGCGTGGCTATCTCTATATAATCTGCCCCTGAACACAATAAAGGGGGCATTCTTGGGGAATTCAAGGATGACCCGTGTCATTGTCTGTGTGAGTCTTTGTGTATTTTAACCTCCAGCTCCTTGTCTGAATCTCGCGAACTGGGTGCCAGCGCACCGAATGCAGACACGGGGGCGCGGTGCGCGGAAAGGTGGGTCTTCATTAAAGACGTAGTTTTGACTTCCATGTACGGCCCTGACACCTCCACCCTGCCCAGTCAGTCTACCTAGCAAACACGTAGAACTGATGACTTTTTCTCGAGCCTGGAGTGGGCAGTCATCTCCAAATGGTCACTCACTGCTCTACAGGAAATGAGCTAGTTCTGTGCCATCCTATCGAAAAAAACGCCCTGCTGCACTGCCTAAGTCCTTCCTGAGAAAACTGTTTACTTGGCCATTTGCCTATCAACAAGTTTTTTGTAATCTATCATATACAGATATGGAAATCAACGTTTTTGAAACTTAAGAAGAATGTTTTATGAGCAAATACAGTCTAGTCATTTTAATTATTTTAAAATAAAAACAAGCAGCACATGGATGAATTACTTGCCCTTAATCCAGCCAAGCCACAGATATGTCATCTCCTGCAATCGAAGCTAATATCTACTATCACATGATGGTCATCATAGGGCACTCTGACGAAAAACGCTCGAGTTCAAGGAACTAATGCTAGCATGGTGGGCTCCATTATTAGTTTGGGGTCATATGCAAACATCTCCCTGGAAAGCTAGGATTTAAGTATACAAAGATCTAAGTGTAAAGAAACCCCTACCCTGCTCTTTACTGAATTCATATTAGACATATAGAACAATGTTCATGCTGCTATGTCAGCTGTACCATCAATATGTCAGAAGCTTCCCACCAAAGCACCTACTTTGAAACTTCATTTGATAGTCAAGTCACTCTGAGCTACCTTATACTTTTACTGCATAGCTTTATCAATGTTATCTCATCAATGGGAGAGGGAGGTCCGCACAGCACAGCCCTCCCATGCTCAGCAAAACCCCGACGACCAGCAGCGGTATGCTGTGTCCCCTTCCTCTCCCACTCATCCTGTTCATGTTCCAACTCTGGAGCCCCAGTTTAACTACATTCCCGGCACTCCAATTTGGCATGTCAGATACACAGACGTGACGACACATACGTGGTGTTCTTTTTCTCAGGTCTCTCTTACGTTATTATCTGTGGGAAGATTTCTGAACTTTTACTCTAATAATCAACAGCATCATGAGTATTTTAATACTGAAAAAATGCAATTCTAGAAAAATGCCAGAGAATGCTGCAGAAAGACCAACACTGAGCCAGGATCATACCATGAATGAGTAGCCCACTCTTTGGTATGCATTCAAAAGAAGTGATAGCAAAGGCTCAAAGATATGCTGGCATGCCAATGGCCGCTGCTGTGCTGCACAAAAAACCTACACTGGAAGCCACCCAAACAGCCATCAGCAAGTGAGCAGATAATAATAAAAAACACAGCATTGAGGGAAGCTCCTCCCCGCATAAAAGGACCTTAAAAATATCATGCTATCAAATAAGTCGGACAAAAAAAAAAAAAACACAAGTATTATAATGGTGCCCCTTCTAAGAAATAAAAAGAGCTGGAAGATTCATTGAAGAACAAAGTAGAACAGAGTTTGTCAGAGCCACAGGTGGGGACAATGTTTGAATTCTCTATTAGGGACAACAGAAAGTGTAGGAACCAACGGGGGTGATCTTACACCACCCCATGAAGACGTGTAAAGTTACAGGATTGTTTACTCTAAAGCAGGTATGACGGCAAATATGTTGTACATATCTCACCACAATGAAATTATTTTGGAAATAATGTTTATTTTCATGCACATAATCTGCTAATAAGACAAGCTAGATGCGTGTAATTATCAGCCTACACCTTCTTTAAACTGTTTTGCTTCTGCCAGGAGAAAAGAGAAGACTCCCTGAATGGCAAGTGTTTCTGAATACAAAAGTTAGAGAGGGTTGCATTACTGATAATGATTATGTAAAAAAATGCTCCTGTCGCTACTTCAATATTTAAACATTATGGGATTTACTCCAAAGAAACGCACAAAGATGTGCACCGCTGCACTGTTGATGATGTCACAAAGTGGAAACCAGTAACCATCAGCAGTAACCAGATTCCTTGACAGCTGGCATCTGTAGAAGCAAGATCATTCTGAGTGCAGTGACGATTTGCAGAAGAAACACCTTTTAGCCCCAGTTTCTAGACCACAGCATCTCTTACCAGTCTACAAACCCACGGAATGATGAGAGTGCCAACCCCTAACTCCACAGGGCCTAGGGTCAGTGGGAAACCCCAGGTTCCCCCAGCTCCAGTCCAAGGACTTATGAATCCTCCAGGAGCGTCTACTCACCCTCTACCCACCCCTAGATTTAAAATGATAACTCTCTGGCTTCTTCCATTCAGACCTGGGCCAAGACTCTCCCTCCCCGTGGGCTATGGCAGTTCCACCATCTGGACCATCATGAGCCAGTTCCCACCAGAAACCTGGCCCCTCTTCTGATGGGAATCAGGCCATAAAGTCCCTTCCTAGAGCTGGACAGAGACCCACCTCCCCCTCTCCCCAGTGATTCTGAATCTCCATATAAATCCTCTCTTCATGCCACCCACAAACTGTTGGGAGGCCCTGTTGAGCAGTGGTTATAGTCTACCATGGCCTGGCAGCTCCAAGTTTGACACAACGTGGTGGACTCACCTCCCTCACCCCCTTCCAACACACACACACACTAGAGGCTTCCCGCTCTCTACCTGAACTTACCCGGAGGATGTCTCTAGGCCAGGATGCCTGACTTATCTCAAGTGTGACCCTTGACACAATCCCCTGCAGAAACTTTCCCGCTGTTGCCCATATGGTAATTAGACATATTAGAAGTCTTATGATAGGAACATGCCGTTTAATGCAAATTAGGTGATGCCCCAGCCTCTGTCCCCATCCTTTATGTTGGGACCCAAAAATGTGACCCTGTTCCACCTTGTCTGAAGGTCAGAGAGCTTGAGTGTATTTTGCTCTTCCAAAGTTGCTGACAACAAGCGTGGCTACACACCTGACCTAGGGCGTGGTTACTTGCTGTTTTGGACATTAAGATGGCCCATGGAGGTAGATCCACTCCACTCTGATCAAAGATCAGAGAATTCAAACATTCTTCTGTTCCTTCTTTTGAAACCGGTGGCTTGACTTAGGGAGTGGCTGACTTCAGGATACTTGGTCTAGGGTGTGTTCACTGCCTACACAACATAATGCCTCACTCAGGATGTAGTAGCTTGGTGTTTCAGGTGGGGGAGTAAGTAACTGCTCTGGTTGTCCTTGGTGTCGTGTTAAAGCAGTCTTTTGACTTCTTCCCCCCTTTTGTACTGGGGTAGAAAAGTGTATGGGAAATTAAACACGGGCAAACTCAGAACTCAAGAATTCAGTATTTGCTGAGTTGCCCTCCCGTTACTGTCCCGTGTCTCTGTGATTCTTTCTCATCCCTGTTCCTCCTACCTAACATTTCTAACCCTCACACCCCTACCCTGGAATGTACGAACCTGCAGCAGCTAGAATCACACCAGAAGCTCCCACAAAGTGACTCCTGGCACCTTTACATCTCCATCACTCTGAAATAAAGCTGAGTTGTTTCACTGAGGCTGTCTCCAGGGAGGTTATTTCCGCCATGTCCCTAGGCCATGCAAAGCTTTCCGTCACTGCTTCTGCTCCTCCATCCTCACGGACTGATGGCCAACAGATCGTGAGGAAAGAGAGGGCCCCACAACAAGCCACCTGAGCACTCTTAGAATTGCATCCAGGTGTCTGACAGTAGTGGAGCTCCTGCCCTGGCTCACATGGCCTGGGCAATAGAGAGCAACAGGCTTCGGAGGACAGAAACAACATATGAAAAGATTAAAAGACACTGAATGCATGTGTACAGGTGGCACAGTGGAACCCAGGACTCTATAATTACTGTGAATTAAATTAAGAAAATCAAAGTCTGATGGAGTTGAAGAATAAATAGATAGTTATAGCTTTCCTTAGTTATGATAAAAGATAAAATAGATTTAAATATTGTAACTGTAATTCTTGCTTGATAACTGTTTTGTTACATATAATTTTACTATGTTAAAGCCTTTCTTTTTTGTTTAAACAGAAAAAGGGGAAATGATGGAGGAGTGTCTATGTGTTACTTTCATTATTAATAAAGAAAACTGCCTTGGCCCTTTAAGAGACAGAAAATTAGGTAGGTGGAATAGACAGAACAGAATTGTGGGAAAAAGGAAGCAGAGTTGGGGAGACGCTTCAGGCAGTGGCCATAGTGAGTCTCCATGCTTCTCCTCTCCGAGATGGATGCAGGCTAAGATCTCTCCTGGTAAGGCACCCCTCGTGGTGCTATATAAATTACTAAATATGGGTTAAAGCAAGATATGAGAATCAACCAATAAGAAGCTACAGATAATGGGCCAGGGGCCAGACAGTATTTTAAATGAATACAGTTTCCGTGTAATTATTTCGGGTGTAAAGCTAGCCGGCGGCCAGGTGGCAGGACGCAGCCCCACCGCTCCATTCAACAGATTGGCGCCCATGGAAATGTCTGGGGAAAGTAAGTTGTAGGCCACCCTTTATACATTAACCTACTTTCCCTGAAACAGTGCTTATATAATAATGTATTGCACATAGATTAATAAAACAAACTTCAGTAATGTTTACCTCAAGACAGACACTATGATGTCCTGTCTTAGACACTATAATGTTTGGATTGCTTGAAAAATCATGAATTAAGTTTGTAAACGTAATGTTTGTGTATACATAAATCAAATATATGAGTCCACAACACCAGCTTTAATGGATAGTGTCAAAGAACAGTCTTATGGCTTCTGCTTACATAGCACCCATCAATGAGCCATGGCCAACAGCTCTTTCCATGTTAGAGACAGGGAGGAGGACCAATCACTTCTCAGAGTAGAAAGGACGAGGCCCATTAAGCCATCCCTGGCCACCTTTCTCCAAAATGACCCTAGTCTCTCCTCCAACATTTGTCATGACCCTGCCGTCAATGCCATACTATTCACTTGCCAATTACTGCTATCTGTCACCTTTGTAACCTCAGACTGCAGCTGTAAGACGGCAGCTAAGACCTTGAGGCTGGGAGGCAAAGTCAGCATGCTATGCATCCCTTGGTGCCACATGAACACTGCATGGGGCTACACATCACATCTGCATAGTACGGGGACTGAAGCTTGTTAGATTAGGCTCAGCATACCACTGGCCCCGCACACATCACATGCCCTGTGCACCTGGTACATACTGATGCACAAATTCAGCTGGCATCTACAGTGTCCTCAGAACAGCCCTGTAAGGAGCTTCCTTCTACCACTGACCCCATTCTGTGGGCCAGGGAGATGAGGAAGACAGTCAGAGAACAAATGGCTAAGAAATCCAGAAGACTGAAGCAGGTATCATCCGTGTCCTAGATCATGGCTGTGAATGCTGTTTGTTTCCGTCCCCCCAGACTTTCAGGATGGACACACACCAGACAGGGAGTTGTATGCACAAAGTCGAGAGCCCATGTGGGGTAAAGTTTGATAGAGTTGATGACAACTCTCCCTGACATGGTAAAATCAATGTAAGATGAGGTAAAATCCAAACAGGAACATTTAAGGAAGTTATGGTCATTCACAAGTTAATCTGGATGGACAAATAGGTAAGGATAGCCTCTTTTTCTGGAGAGAGAAAAGGGGAGAAGTACCAAGCCAGGTCACAGTATGTATTACAGGTAGGTCTCACACAAGCATGCAGTGGCCCCCAAGATGGGTAGTCAGGAGAGAAGCTTCCCTCAGAGACCCTCAAACGCTGGGTTGGATATTAACCCAGAATAGAGAATCACGCTGGAAGAGACTTATTTCAATGACTTGAGGATGAATGGGTTTTAAGGAGGAGGAGGAAGAGAGGTTATGGTATGCCAAATACGAACTCAATGAAACTCGATGAATTCAAAAGACATTGCTTGGCCAAGAGGAGGGCTCTAAGCCACAGAGAGATGCTGATAAGGCTCATCTCATGTTTAGCAACAGAGAGATAAAATGTCTGTGTACTCAACTAGCATGGATTATCCAAGGAAGCAAGTGACTCAGTAGGTGGTCTCAGAGGCTCTCTGATCAGCCTCCTGGAGCAAACTCATACACAACACAGGCTATGAGCTCTCAGCCCCCAGAGACCTGCTGGGCAACAAGGATAAACCTCCTTATTCTTTCACAAGTCTACTGATCAAGTACTCGCAGGTACAAGAGGCTCTGGCAGCTAAGCCTTGAAAGGGAGACTTCAGGGGTGCTTTTGCTTGCTTGTCTTTAAAAGCCTTCATCCTTATTAAGCACACACTGAACAAGGACGACCACCTGAAAAGTTGAGAATGCTGAGATTGTATCATTTACTTAGTTCAGCCTCAGACAAAAATGAACCTATAACTGCATGTCCGAGGAACTGGAAATGAGGTGCTATCCTGGGGTCTCCTGGTATCCTGGGGTATCCTGCTGCAGTTCCTGAGTCATCACCCCCATTCCTTCCCCAGTCTGCCTTCCAGACTCATGTATTTTGTGCCAACTGCCCCCCTTGAACTCCTTTATAGTGCTATCACACAACTAACCATAATTGGCATGTATTCTCTGGGCTTTCCGGCTTAATCAGACCCTGTTCCGTGTCCCCTATCCAGTCTCCATGGTGAGATCTGAGATCTGCCCCTCATGAACACATCTTTGTGTCCCTGCCAAGTTAGACCTCACTCCTCACTCGGCAAATAAAAGGCTGCATTTCAGTTCCTTGGATCTTTTGGGAACTATGTTATCAGGAATTGTACTGTGATCATGAACTGACATCAGCCAATACAAAACTGGAAGCCCAGAGCAGAAGCAGGGTTTGGCCAACCTTCTAGCTCCAAGGATCTCAGCTTTACTTACAAAGCATCCCAGGACCCAAGAGAAAGCCACAGGGCAGGTAAGCACTGCCAAGACCCACCGTCCTCCAGAGAGCCATAGGGAACATGCTAGTGCACAGGTCCTACCTCGCCCTCAGGGTCCTGCTTAAAATATGACCAAGTGGTCAACTCTGAAAAAAAACCATACATACAAGTAACATACACAAAATGAACAGGTTATATTTAGGGATAGATAGATAGATAGATAGATAGATAGATGGATAGATAGGTAGATAGATGGATAGATAGAGATTCATACAATTGGTGGATAAAAGAGGCCAGGAATTTGAAGGAGAGCAGGGAGAGATATATGGGAAGGGCTGGATGGAGGAAAAGACAGGGAGTGGTGCTGTAATTATAATCTCAAATGTAAAGTAAATTAAAGCTGTTGGCCAGGTCAGGCTCTCCCATGGTTCCTAGGCTCTCTTAGCAGGAATCGCTATTTTTATGCATCTGTAGGCGCAAGGGAAGCCACCTGGTTCTGAGGAGACGAAAGGCCTTGAGTGGCTTCTGCTCTCCAGATGCCTGCAGTGACATTCTATTAGAACGCACAGCCCTGCTGTGCTAGAGCACTGGTGTGGGCATGAGCCCGGAGGAGGTCATGATGAGAGTGGAGGTGCACTCCCTGCAGATCTGTGATCGGCTGGAATGTCAGAGTCTACTAAGGTTCGGACATTGGAGAGGAGGAGTTAGGGTAGGAGGGTAATGTAAGGACAAATAGCAGCACCCCAGCGGCACCCCAGCGGCACCCAAGCAGCACCCATTCTGCCATTCCTCCCATAACTTGAGGATGCAGGCGACAGAATCAGATTCTGACCAGCTAATTTAGACACATAAGATAAATGACATGCACTACTCCTTGCCTGCCCGATGGGGAAACTGAGGTCCAGAGTACAGTGCTGTGGGCCCCAGCTGACCAAACAAAGTGAAACCCTCATTTAGCATGCTCAGATTAGCTCTCTGCCCCAAATGCCTTTGGGGCTGAGGCTGAGTAGCCATACTTTTGAAGCTGCAAACCCCAGATCTCCTGTGTTTTAGGAAGTAAGGTAAATAACAAGTAAGCCTTGGGAAAGTGTGTGTCACACCCCAAATCCCGGGATAGCACAGCTGTTAGACACACAGATATGAACTGGCGGCTCTCTGTGCCCAACTGGGATTATGAATTCTACAACTGGAAATCCTGTTGATGGGAACTTTCAAGGCCTCCAGGGTGCTGGGGTCCAGTGGGCTTGTGGCATTCATAGAGCTATGCATCACCATTTAAAAAATCTTTCTAGTCACCATGTCACGCAGTGCACAAGAGTTGATGGACAAGGCTCAGAGCCATGTGACAGGAAATACTAACTTCTTCCAGTAACTGAAGCCCATAGTTCTGCCACTCAGATGCAGGGCTGCTGTGCACGGCTCCCATAGGCTTAGACCCACTGGCATTTCTTAAGGGCACAGGTTACAAAAACACGCTCTGTAGCCATCAAGGAAGCATGTCTACATGATACAGAACATTAGTCCGTGACAGAAAAGACATACTGGTGCCCACTCAGGAGGTCCAGAGAGAATTTGAGAATGACCTTCCACAGCCGGACCCCAGGACTAACCAAAAGGAGGAGGTGAGATTATGGCACCCACAGACTGTCTGTACCCTCTGATAAAGAATAAATGAAACCACTCAGGGACTGTAGTGCTGTGGGACAATGATCTGTAGCCTGTAATTTGTATTTTAAATAAATGCTGATTGGCCAGTAGCCAGGCAGGAAGTAGAGGCAGGGAAGAGGCAAGTTTCAGTCTGCAGTCATCACCCAGACAGAGAGGAAGCAAGACACAGAGCAAATAAGATGTGACTGCGTCGCCGAGAAAGGTGCCAAGCCACGTGGCTAACACAGACAAGAACTATGGGCTAATATAAGTTATAAGAGTTAATAAGAAGCCTGAGCTAATAGGCCAACCAGTTTAAAATTAATGTAGGCCACTATGTGTTTATTTGGGGCTGAACGGATGTGGTACCCAAGGTGCGACAGAAACCCCAGTCAACACTGTCATAGTATTCATTATGGCTATTGGTGGATTCCTAAATAGGGCATGAGTAAAGCAGGGCTCATTCCTTTGGGTCACTATTATGTCTCCATGTCTTTAGCTAAAACCTCTCTGTCTCTCTGTCTCTGTTTCTCTGTGTGTGTCTGTGTGTGTAAGAGAAAGACAGAGACAGAGGCAAGGAGAGGCACAGACAGAGACATAGAGAACCAGAAAAAGTGATGCAAAAGGAGACAAAGAGATGGACACAGAGGGAAACGGGCAGAGGGACAGAGGAAGATAAACAGAGACACAATAGGCAGGCAGACAGACAGAAAAGCAAAGACAGAGTGACAGAGATTGAGAGGTAGATAGATACAGACAGACAGACAGACAGACATACAAAGACAAAGGAAGTGGACAGACAGAAACACAGGCACAGAGGGTGAATGTGGATGGGGAAAACAGTGAGGGAACTCATTAATAAACTCAGGAAAATTGGAAAGCATTCCCTGCAAATTCTCCTATCCCAGATATTAGTAGAAAAAATGACTCCTGAGTCCTGATTCTCCAATCTGAAACATACAGGTAATGCTTTAGATCAGTGGTGCTCAACCTTCCTAAAGCTGCAACCCTTTAACACAGTTCCTCATGGTGTGGTGACCCCAACCATACAATTACTTCATTGCCACTTCATAACTATAACTTTGCTACTGTCGTGAATCATAATGGAAATATTTGCTATGCAGGATATCTGATCTGCAACCCCAAAGGGGTCATGCCCCACAGGCGGAGAACCACTGCTTTAAATGTCAATATTTCAGATGCACCAAGGTAAGAAGAAAGGATGGAGTGATGGCGGGGGGGAGTGACAGCAGGAAGGGGCTGGACTCAGGCTAAACACTAATTGCTCCTGAGTGCAGTATTTCAAGCTGTAAGAAAACTAGAAAGGGGTGAGACCTGGCATGGCCACTTAAGCACATTTGTGATCATGGTCAGCTAAAGCACGTGTGTATGATCAGGGCCGGCTAAAGCACGTGTGTATGGTCAGAGTAAAGGTGAGACCTGGCATAGGTACTTAAACCCATGTGTGATCAGGGTCAGCTAAAGTACAGCCTCAGAGAGGAGAGACACCCTCCCCCAACCCATGACCCAAAAGGAAAGATAGCCCACAGCGGGCGACAGAAAGGCCTGCAGGCCCAGGCACCTGAAGGAGGAAACTTGTCCAGCTCAAGAACTCGGAACAGGAACCAAACAGGAGCAAACAGCGGCTGATGTCAGGCTCTGCAATAGCAGTCCTGCCTTTCATAAAGCAGTCAGAGGACAAAGTAAAACCAGAAGTGGGAATCCCTGAGCACCCTTCCTCACTGTCTGTATCAGAAGGCTCTTAGCACAGCAGCTCCCCTGCGGAAACTGCAGAAAAGAAAGCTGGGGAAAGAGAGCAGATTGCCCTTGGATTTGCTGGATCCACGTACATGGCCTACAGGGTGTGTCAGACAAAGGCCCAGGAAGGATTGGCCACCCCAGCATGTTGCCACGAGGGTCCTCACCACTCACAAATGAGGTGAAAAGTATTTTCTGTTCAGCAGAGTAATTCCATGTATCACTCTGAGACGCGGAGAACTGACGCTGTGTAGTTAGACGTCAAATGGAATCAATGTCCCAACAAGTCACAGACATGGACAAACAACACTATGTTTATATATGCAAGCTCCGAGTTAATCATTGGCTTAATCACACTGGGAAACTTTCAGTGCTTTCTCTGTTGGCATCAGCGTAGATGCTGATACCACTCTACAAGACTGAGGTTGGCTTCCTGGAGTTCGACAGGCTAAATTTAGACGCTTGGTTGACCCAAGCCTTCCCGTTGACTTCCAACCATTTCCAACCTAATCTGTAATTTCTCACTGGATATTTTCAGCAACTGTGCATTTTTTCGGTTCTTTCGCACACTCTCACAAAGTGGTCCTCGGCGCTCACATCCCAGTGTTTGCGGTTGGGAAACACATACTCTGCAGCTGTACTTTGCAGTCTACATGCAGTTTCTGCCGCACACTTGACATGTGGCTCCTCCAAGCTGTGATTTTACATAATGAAGACACACATGGAATTTCAAAGATGAGCAATGATAAAAAACACCTGCCAAGTATGATCTTCCCTTTCCCTCTTGATCACATGACAGGGAGAAAGAAAAAGCACAGTTAAACTGGGCATGGTAGCACACACCTGCAGCCTGGCACTTGGGAGGTTGTGAGGTGGAGGATTTTGAGTTCGATGCCAGCCAGGGGTTCCCAGCAAGCGGGAAGGCCACTTACAACACTTAAAAATGGCAGCTCCAGAACAGGGGGGTTGGTCCTCTGTGAGGGCCTGGCCTTGACGATCCTGGCTGATATGTGGTACCTCTGATGTCTTCTCCTTCACGTGGTTGAAGAAGGACCCCAAACATTCCTCAATTGAGTTTTGGGTCTACCAAAGCTATCAAAGGTTTGTGAGACCGTCTCTTCCTAGTAAGAAGACTAAAGCTTAAGCCAGGTTACATGGGCTGGAAGAAAGCTCTCAGTTAAAAAAATGAAATAAATACAAGAGGAAGAAAACAGGAAAACCCTGCAGTGGGTGCTGCTTTCCAGCCTCATAAGCAGAGCGGTCACAGTAACCTTGCAAATCCAAGTTCAGGAGCACATGTTTGGGGATATGTACAATAAAGAGAGGGAAAATGAGGGAAACTGGAAATTTTTATTTTGTGGCTATTTAATCAAAATGTAAGATAAAATCAATATAAATACCATATGCTTTCAATTCTACAAGTGCCGGAGGGCTCATCCAAACCAAGGAAAATCTGCAAAAAGAAAGCAATGGCAGGCTCCATTTCTTGTGCCTGTCACTGGCGGCATCCTGAGATTTAAGCTCCTTGAGAACTGGAAGGAGAACAAATCCAAGAGCTGCGATACGGGCTATTTTTCCCTGTTGAGTCTGTGAAGCGGTAGTCTCCAGATGGAGACCACTGTCATTGGAGCTGTCAGAAGCAGCTTTGAGCTGCTAATGAGCTCTGGTGAAATCAGATCTCTGATTCCTAGAAGCAGGAGATGCTTTTCTGGCCCAGGGTGCTTATTTTTGAGTGTGCGATGCAGGGCATCATCAGTCGAACAAATGCAAAGCCCTCAAGGAAGCCTCATCTATCACCTCAGTTCAGGATACACTATCCATGGCTGCTGCAACGATGAAGCACCATGCATTTCCCAAAGTCCCTTGGACCCACAGACTCAAAGCGTCTGGACCTCACTCTGCCAGCACCTAGCAGTGTCTGCCATGAGTAGTCCCAGTCTCAACATTGGCAGTGCCAAACTAAAATGAAAAGAAACAGCTCCATTCTACAGCTTGAAGCGGGCAAGCTAGCTGATCTAAGCAGTGCTTTGGTGGTTGCCCAGTGGCCGCAAGAGGACTGGCTCGGTGCGGTCACCCTCATTCTCAGAGTTAGCCAGCTTTCTGGCAGGACCTTTGAGTCACACTACTGACCAGCTCTGACTGGTCACATTTCTGACTCAGACCTCCAAATGAAGGCCTGGCTGGACAGTGACGCGGACTGTGATCATCTGCCCATTGCTGCAGGTCACTGACCACTGGCCTTCGGCTGCCGTTGACTGTCTGGTGTGCTCAGTTTGCCCGCAGCTGCCAGGAACTCTGGGATCTGTTGTGATCCCTCCGGGTCTCCTCTGACTGCTCACTGGGTAAATGATCAGATCAAAGGAGCGCTGAGAGGCCACGAAAAAAACATTATTTTATTTGTTTGTGATAACTCAGCATTCACGCTGCTCCATTTCTTTCCGTGTGTGTGTGTGTGTGTGTGTGTGTGTGTGTGTGTGTGTGCATGTGCGTGTGTGTGTAGACCAAGCTGGCCTCGAACTCACACAGATTCACCTGCCTCTGCCTCCCGGGTGTTAGGATTAAAGGCATGCAGCACCACTACCCAGCTATTCTGCTCCATTTCTGGGCATCATGTGAGTGTATGGCTAGGTCATGTGAAAACCCAATCTCTTGAAGATGCTTTCTTTCCCTGCCTTGAACTTAAACCTTTGCTGATGAAAGGCCTGTGTGACTGAATATTGGAGAGAAAACATCAAGAGTGATGACCTCTGAATGGGGAAATGTATTTCCTAGTAATGTCGGTCTAGCATATGAAAATCAGGGGGAGGATTAAGGCCAAGGGCAGGGAGGACTCTGCTTTCCGGTTGCTCCTGAGGTTGTCACTCTCTGCCACCTTTCTGAGTCTTGAGTCCTAGACCCAGTAGCCATGGGACCTCTTGTCACCCCTGACCACAGAAGGCAGATGCTCCTTTCCGAGCATCAGCGACATCAACACCCACAGTTGATGAACAAGCCTCTGTACCACAGGCTGCTTCTCAAATCAGGGTCCCAACTCAGCCATCACAACCACACCAGCCACCCAGAAGACGGCCTCAGTGGGAGACCACTTAGGTCCTGCTGGGCTTAGGGTAACCAACAAGAGAGAGACTGATTCCAGAGTGCTGAGTCACTCTCAGGTGGAGTCAGTCCCTCAGCATGATGCATCGTGGTCCTAGGAATCAGGCTATGCCTCAATCAATTCCTCAAACCAGGGATAAAATTGAAAGTTTACCTAGCAATGTATAACCAGGAATGATGGGGAATTGCCCATACCCCTAGCATTCAGAAGGCCGAGGCAGGAGGTCTGTCATGAATTCAAGTCCAGCCTGAGCCACAGAAACACTATCTCCAAACAATAATGTTACTAACAACTGCACCTTGGGAGAAAGACTGAGACTCCCAAAGCAGAGAGCTGGTGGCTAGCAGGGTCATTTCCTCAGTCTGTTCAGAGAAGACTTGATGCAATAGTTTGGGGCAGCCCTGATGCAAAAGCAAGTGGCAGGTGGGGACTGGCAAATGGCTTCCTACACTGGCATCACGTTTGACAGCTGCAGCTCACTAGAACTAACGAAGAGATTGTGGGGCAGGCTTGACACTAGGATCAGATGGATTCTAGGCAGGATGTGCGAAACTCTGGGCACCTCCCATGTGTGGTCCTGGATTACGGTGAGAACATCAAGGCTGCCTCCTCAGAAGGAGCACCTCTGCTAGCCTCCCCAGTGTTATCCCATGGGCCTCCCCTTTCCTGACAATGTTTGGTGCCCCTATGGTAATAACCCCCTACGTCCATGTACAGTATAGACCACATGTTGATGTGAATGATAAAACTCTAGAGTCGGCAGGAATCTCAAAGACCAAGTGGCAAAGACCCCATGCTGCGGATGAGGAATCTGAGCTCAGCGAGGTAAATGCTACCCAGGGTAACAGCACCCAGTGCAGCTGGGTCTGACTCACGACTGACTCACTAGGTGCCCCCACACATTCTGCTTCAGTTCCTCGCTCCCTCAGCCTCATAGCAGCCACCCGAGGCTGCCTTACAGTGTGAGAACTGTTTCCTGGGCACATCCCCATTCATGGTGTGGTCATCTCTTGCTCCTGCCATTATTAACCCAATTCCAAACGTAAGATGAAAACTCAGAGTCTAAGCAGCTGTCCTACAAATAGCAGATCTCACACAGGAAGCCACATCTCCAGGCCCTGAGTCCCAGGGTCTCTAGGCTTCTGCAGCCTTCATTTATATTCCAGGCACCTCAGTTCCTGAGGAGCTGCCAACAGCATTTGATCATAAAGAGGAGCCTGACTCCCTCATACTCTGGGATTTCTTTATCCTTTTCAGCCTGGAGGCATGCAACGATGAGCACAGATAAACACATGTCAGCACCCACAGGGGTCTCAGATGCCCCTACACGTCAGGACCACAACCCAGACTGCAAGGACTTGAGTCACTGCAACTGCACAGCACAGCACAGCATCCTTTATATGAGGGTGGTCCTGACGCAGCAAAGATGCACCGCAGAAGCACCTAGATATGCTTATTTCTCCACCCAGAACAGATTTGCATTGCATTATACCTGGATCGCGTCTTCATACCCCCCTTAGATTATACACAAAGGTCAATGGGTCGCCAATGTGTTTCCCTTACATCTCCCAAATCCTCTCCCTGGCTCTTGCCGAAGATGTGGGGCTTGGGTTTAGCCCATGCCTAATCTCTTGGGCCCAAGGTCAATGAAGGTGAGCTGTGCAGTCCCAGGGCCACTCAAGGCCTCACTTCTAGCCTCAGGGTTTCTGAGTCTGAACCGTATTTCCTTGCGCATATGCTGAGAACCCACCTGAAACTCAACACTGTTGTTCTCTCCAGACCCCAGTCTGTTTCTCCCAGAAATCTTGCACTCTCTCTCTCTCTCTCAAAGCCCGACTGAGCTCCCTGGGAAGTTCCTGTCCAAGTCTCAACAGCACAGGGTACTATGTGCCGCACCATCTGCCTCTCCCATGTGCTCATCACAGTAGGAGCTGCCGCGGTGTCCCCAGAGGCCCTGAGCTCTCTGAGAGCAGCCGAGCAGGACATGTAGAACACTTCCAGATCCGGGGACAGAACAAAGTAATTCACACCCCATGCTAATTTCCTGTCTCAAGCCACCCTTCACCACAGCACAGAGCTGCCAAAGTGCCAGGAAGGCAAAGAAGAAGGGTGTGTGAGATGAACCTTAAATGTCTCCTTTTCTCCGTGTGAATATGCGACTTTTCCCACCAGCTCAGAAGCCTTCCTCAGTGGCCGTGTTTCCCCAGAATAGTCAAGTAGCGGTATCAGCACCCAGCTCGCGTGGACTGTGCTGGGCTGAAGAAGAGAGTTAGGAGGGGCCCGACACAGACCAAGCCGGGTTCCCCTCTGACATTCTTGCTGGGATATCTATGGGCACACCTCTCAAATGCAATCGTTCCACGCTCTAAGGACAGGGGAAAGCACGGTCTTTGGAGTCCCGCAGAAAATGTAAATGGGCAGGCATTTAGAAAGGGCCATATTGATCACGCTCCACTCCTGCCCAGCGGAGAGGTTGGCAGAATGTCCGAGAGGGTTAAAGTGGCTGATTGAAACCCTACCTGGCGCACCACGGGAAACACCTCCTCCCTGTGGGCAACACCTTAATTTGTTTTTCTCTATTTTTAAAAATATATTTAAAAACTGACCAAATGCCTTTCCCTTCATCCTCAGAAACCAGCAGGGTATTTATCCGGACGTCCACACCTTCCACCCCCATGCTGCCCCCATTGTTCAACATCTCAGAAATTAAAAAAGAATCCAAACAACACACGATCACGCAGGAGTGTAGTGTTGGCTGAAGCCTGTAACCCTGGCCCTTGGGAGGCTGGGGTGGCAAATTCAAGACCACACAATGAGATCCATTCAGTGAGACTCCCAAAAATGTCATTGGGGCCTCCCTTCAAAGCAAGGCCTGTCTGTGAATGCGTGTGACAAGTGACGTCTGACCCCTCACTCCAATCCTTCAGAAAAAGTGTCCCATGGAAGGGAGTGTGGCAAGGGACCATCAGTCAGCATGCAAACAGCCTTCCAGATTCACACTTGGCCTGGCATCTGCAGGCTTCCCCTTTTCAAATATGGAAACGTGTGTGAGGACAGCCCCCACCCCCAGGCTTGTATGGAAGCCAGCCACAGCAATGCTCACAGCCCTGTTCTCCACTGCCCGTCCCTCCAAGTCTGGCTCATGGGACCGCCATCCATGCATCTAGAAGTATACAATATGGCGCTCGATGGACCCCATCGGTCACGTTAGCAGGTGTTCATACCCCTCCGCCTTCATCAGACTTTACTACAAATCTTAGCAGCCTAGGACAGGGGCAGCTGGACAGAACAGACTTCTGTAAAGACTTCCTTCTCATCACGCGGTCCCCTGCTCCCTGTCATGGCCCCTCCTGCTCTCAATAGGCAAAGGTGGGAAAGAATTTATGAAAGTTTTCTTTATTTTGAACCTAGCACCTAGAGCATGTTAGGGTCGCATTCTAATACTGGACTCTAGCCACATCCTTTCATTCATTCATTCATTCATTCATTGTATTTTGAGGCAGGTTTAGGTAAAGCAAGCAACAAAAAACATGCGGGGGGGGGGGTACCTGCTTGGCCAAGCTACGCTTTGTGCATAAACAGTCTCGTGCTTTTAAGGAAACAAGGGAACTGGGGCTGATCAGCCGCTTGCTGAGTCTCAGTGGCTGTGGTACCTTGCACACCTCAACCACCCCCACCACACTCCACATGCCTCATCCCACCCCACACGCTACTCCCCAGAGTGTATGGCAGAGTCAAAGACCCACAAGCATCAGCCAGAGAATGAGTCGAGACAGAGAAGAGGCTGAGCTGAAGCAGAACCCCCTCACAAGAGTTCAAACCAGATCTCCTGAACTGGACATTTGGTTAGTGGGAGGGAAGAGAAGAAGGACCCTCATATAATACAGAGCCCTTCCTCCCCTCTGAGCCCACCCCAGGGCCGGCACCCACTCCAGGAGCCACAGAGACACACAGTTGGGGAGCAATGGGGACTGGCGAAGTGGCTTACATCACAGAGACCTGAACTCAGCTAACAGCGTGTTAACTTGCCATCATGGAAAGGTGCCAATCAACCCCATGGTCCACAGCTTCCTTTTGACACACAGGAACAACAGAACCACCCACAGGGCTTCTGAAAAAAAAAAGGCAGAAACCCTTTAACAAGCATCTGATGAAGTAGTAGGCAGAAACTGATAACAAACATCAACTCCTTTTCCATGGCATCATGGGATGAGGAGGGCCCAGCCTCATTAAAACTGATCAATTGTTCCACTCTTGAGTTTTATAGAAAAGAAACATATATTATAATTTATAGAGCATGAACAGATGTATTTTTCTTTAGCTGTTTTCAACTGAGAGCCATTTCTCCTCCAGTCTCCTTCCTCCATGCTAAGAAACTGTCTCTTTGCAGATTGTGGGAAAGGACCAGAGTTTAGTCTGACTGTGTGTACACCAAAGTGCTTCAGGTGTAACAGTTGAGCTGTGGGGTAACTGTTCCAGATCCAGGAGCCTGTGTGTAGGTTCTTTTGTTCAGGAAAGTGGCAAGGGGAGCCGGAAACTCTCTCCCAGGCAACACATAGGAACAACACAAAGTCTTCCCACTTGCTACTTCCTGCAGCATGCTGACATACCTAGGATACAGAACAACACAGTATGGCAAACATGGGAAGCTTATGCTCCTATTCTCTTCTACCCCAGGGACCAGGGCTCCCAGACTCCCCAGAACTCAAGGCAAAGAGTGGGTGGCTGAGTGTGGAAGGTGCTGGAGCAGAGAAGTGTTTCTATCTGGCAGTCCGTCTGTCTGATCGCTCTAAAACATGGAGATCAAGAGCAGAGTAGGGTTCTAAAGATACTAACATGGAACCCCCATGGCTATTTCTTCTGTGCCTACACACAGTAGAGTGTCAGCTTCCCAGCGAGAGCAAGTACAAGAGATCTGGAGCAGCAGGGTAGGGTGGTTAGTCTTCATTTTCAACTTGTTAACAATCCAGAACAGCCTGGGAGAAGGGCTTTCAATAATGCCTGTGAAGGACTATCTTCATTATGTTCCTTGATGTGGGAGGGTTTCCACTACCATTGTGAGAAACATCATTCCCTGGGCTTGGGATCCTGGGGTGAATACATTAAGAAAATGACAGTGACGGAGATGGAGATGATGATGATGATGATGATGATGATGATGATGAAATTGGGAAGAAGATATATTTGAGGCGTCAAGGAAGGGTTACAAAGAAGACAGTGGCTATCATCAAGATACATTGTATACAAGTATGAAATTCTCAAAGAATAAAAAAAACTATTATTTTTAACAAAAGAAAAAATTGGCTGAACCCTAGCATGCATTCATTCATTCGTTGTCTTCCGCCCTTGACAGGAGATGTAGTATGGCTAGCTACTTCAAGTTCCTGCTGTCTCAATTCCCTCACAGTGATGACCTGTAACTGGGAACTGTGAGGTAGATAAACTCTTTGTCTCTTAAGTTACTTATGTTGGGGAACTTCTATCACAGCAAGAAAAGAACTGATGGGGGGGTGTCTCACTGCAACAAATACCAAGGGCCAGAGAGAGCCCTAGAAAAGAGGGAGGGGAGGTCCAGGCAGAGCTGGCTCATCAGAGAGAAAAATGCCAAAGTCCACTGACATCATCAGAAGCAGGGAGTCTAAAAATAGCATAAATCTCTGGGTTCCTAGTTCTGGGTGATGTCAGGAATCCCCACAACTCAGGACAGCCAAGAGTTTTAAATTGTCTCTATACAGCCTTTTCTTGCTTGTTTCAGTGAGAAGGAAGAAGGGGAGTCCCTCCCCCCACTCTCCTGCTTGCTCGGAAAGTCCCTTCCCTTGACTGTGCCTGGCACCAGGATATCCCACACTCCAGGACACAGCACTGCCTCATTCCATTAGAGCTGACCCGGGACCTGGGAGCTTCCCCAGGATCCCACAACTGCTGACATCCTTTCTGCCACACATGTACTTTCCCAGTCACGTCAGTGTGTCCACGTGCTGTGTGGTGACCTGACACACCTGCCTGTGACTCTGTCCCCTTGGCGGCTGGCTCCACATGTCTAAATTCTGGTACTGTCTGTGTGTTTACCATTTATCACACTCAGTCTCATTGTTCTCCTTATAGAGAGTTCTTGAAGCTCGTGCCTGCAATCCCCAGGAGCGGCTGTGAGCAGGGACATTCCCAACTCTGACCCAAGTCTCCATGTCTCTCCGTCTGCATATGTGGTGAGAACACAGAGCGGCATGCAGTCATGGCCCACTTCTGAGTGATATCACTGCAGACCTTGCTCTCACGGCCCTAACTCCCCTGTTAAGACGAGAATAGCCCAGAGACCCAGGATAGAACCAAACACAACTGGCACACAAAAAAAAGTCAATGAAGTGATTCCTAACAATATTCTGCTACAATCAGCGTCTAGCCCCCTCATCATGAGAGCGGCATTACTCAACAACTGACAGGAGCAGATGCAGAGACCCACAGCAAAACACGAGGTGGAGCTCGCGGAAACCTGAGGAAGAGGGGGAGGAAGGATTGTAGGAGTCAGAGGGGTCGAGGACACCCTGAGAATAGAGCCCACATATTGGGACCATTTGGAGTCCTGGCCTCCAGCTGCTCTTCCCTGTAAAGATCTTTACTTTCCTTCTGATTTGAGTTACTGAAAGCTGTGTCAAAGTTGTTTATTTACCAGCTCTGCTTCACGAGCACATTGGCCTTGAGGATCAGAGGTTAAGGTTTTCACCTGTTGGCCCACCTGACGGTTGGATATATAAGCCTCTGTGGTGCTATTGAATAGGGGGCTTCTTACCAGTGACTAGAGGTCCATGTCCCTGTCTCTCTGTGAGTCTTTGTGTGTTTCAACCTCCAGCCCCTTGCCAGAAGCTCGGGAACTGTATGATAGTGCACAGCGCAGACAGGTGTTGCACGCTGCACCCACAGATTCAACCAAGTAGAGTACATAGGGGCTTACAGAGACTTACCTGACAATCAAGGAGCTTTATGTGTCTGACCTAGGCCCTAGGCATATATGTTCTGGTTGTGTAGCTTGGTGTTCTTGTGGGACTCCTGACAGTGGGAATGGGGGTGTCTCTGACTCTTGTGCCTGCTTTGGGGATTCTTTTCCTCCTACTGGGTTGCTTTGCCCAGATTTTATATGAGGGTTTGTGCCCAGTCTTATTGTAACTTGTTATGCCATGTTTGGTTGATACCCTTGGGAGTTCTGCTCTTTTTTTTTTTTTTTTTTTAGGAAAACGGAGGCGGAGTGGATCTGGAGGAGAAGAGAGGTGGAGGCAGCTTGGGAGGAGTGGAAGGAGGGGAAACTGTGGTGGGGATGTAATGTATGAGAGGAGAAAGAAAGGAGGGTGGAAGACACCTTATTATATTACACTTAGAAGGAAACCTCAGCTGCAGAGGTCAGAACCTCACGCCGGATCTGCCTAGGAGGAGGAGGGTTGGAGTCAGACCTCAGGTGCTCTGAGACTGGGCCACTACCCTGTGCCAATATGCCCACTTTTCCTGATTGTGAACTTTACAAAAGCAAGCAGACTCAAGAGTCTGAAGACCTGGTCCTTAGCACCTTCAGCTACTTCCAGCCACTCAATTAACAGTTAGGTAATAAAAGATCTGCCGCAGCAAGAGAGCTTAGTGGAATAACATGACCATTTCACTGTTAGTTTCAGTCAGTAAGGGTTTCCTACAGTAGACACCTTCCGAAAGCAATGAGCTAACCTCCAAAGGGATGCTCCCACAGAGCCTCCTCCTTCCTCAGCCTTGCCATCCTGCCCAGGGTTTTCATCACCAACTTCTTTCCAATTCCCTGGCCGTTCTATCCTAGCATACGAGCCCTTGGCCCTGGGTTCTTCACTCACTTTAAACAGAACAGCTTTTGCTCAAGAAAACCCTGGACCCCCACCATCATGCAGTTTCCTCACCAAACGTGTGGAGCTTCCTGGGCTGTCATGCAGCCTACAGCCAGCCTGGCTGAGAAGGAGAGTATCTTCCTTCCTTTGATGCCAAGTCTTGTTACCAGCCTTGCCCTACATGCCAACTCACACCAAGAGTCTTCCTGGCAGGATCACTGATTCCACCACCACATGGTATATAGCCAGTCTGCCTCCTCCTGCCCATCCACTCTGCTCCAGGCTCCTGGTCACTGGCCAGATACCCACTGTGACTTCCTGTTCATCCACAGCAAAACTCCCTGAGGAGAAGTCTTTCTGGCCTGGGAGCCTTTTAGACCACATAGGGAAGCAGGAGGCAGCAAAGAGAAGGGAAATACCAATAAGAGCCTTAGCCATGGCTTCCCAGGAAGGACTGGGTACAGCAAGGCTAGCAAGCAGGTGGGACTAGATAGTTGAATAGTCTCAGAGGGACATGAGGAACTGGGGCAGGAAGTACAGGCCCCAGAGGGAGGGTAGGTTGAGCACCAAGGGACAAATAGACAGTAAACCCCAGGGTACCTCCACAAGGAAGAGGTGAATGACCTGGTTAGGGGTGTTGCTGCAAAAGACAATATTGTAGACGGTTCCTTCAGCATCTCTGGGAACTGGCTATCTCAGGATGAGCCCACCCCAGAATCAGCAAAGCTCTGGGCCTAACAGCATTAGAAACAGAAGAGTAAAGGCATGTTGCAAGCTGCTCTTCCTTGCCTATCTCCTCAAGATCCAGATGCAAAGGACTCTCTCTGCTGAGCTGGGGTTGGATTGTGGCAGCAAGGATGTCAGAGGCCAATGCCTTGCTCCCTCCAGGATGTGTACATAGGTGTGCCACACACAGAGACATACAGGGGCACACACATCCCACACACACCCACTATACATGTGCACACACACAACCTTGGCTGCCTCACTTCTCCCAAGAATTCTGGCTAACAACACTTTCAAAGAAAGGTCACGGGATAATCCTCCCTACCATGTGGACATCCTGGGCTCCCCATGGAGCTGTCTACCAGATCTAGAGGGCTGTGCAGAGTCCCTGGTCTCCCTAATGACCTCTCTTCCAGCATCCCACATGACAGCTCCCTTGCCTCCATCAATGCATCTCGGCCCAGATCGCTGCCCACTGACACGTAATTATAAAAAGCCAAGCCACCTACAATGCTGCACACTGCCAAGGCCAGCATGCCCCTGCAACTCCGGCACCATCAGGATGGAAACGGCTCACAGTTCTTTCCCAGGAGCCCAAACAGAGTGAACAGAGACCTTCGGGGGGCCTATAAGATATAGGGCTAACATGGCCTCTGGCGCCATCCCCCGTATATGACCACAGAGAGGCACTTTCTTTTTGCTAATGACTACACACTGATTGTCCAAAGGTTTCACTGATGTCTTTTTCACACATCATGAACGTTGATCATTCCTAACCCTAATACATCCCCCTCCCCCTCCACTCCCCACTGATCGTCTTCCCTATGGTCCCCTTTTTGCTTTATTTTCCTTTTTTCTGCAGAGATTACCTATGTACAAATATGTGACATTTCTCTTCCTGAGTCTGATTTCACTTACTATGACAGTCCCTAGTCACATCCATTTTTCTTGTAAATGACATGATGTAGTTCTTCTTGATGGCCAAGAAGTGTTCTATTGTGTGTACATGCCACATGCCATGTTTTTATTCATTCCTCCACTAACAGATACCTAGGCTGCATCGTGTGGCATGGCTATCGTGAAGAGCACGGCAATAAACACCCGTGCGCAGGTGTCTCTGCTGAAACCCTTCAATATGCAACATGAATGGTGGCTTCCTGAATAGGCCGCTGATAGCTTACAAAATCATAGCAAGCGCTGACAAATGGAATTCCGTCAAATTAAAAACCTTCCTTACCACAAAGGAATCACAGAACAAAGAGACAACTATGGAACAGGGAAACTCATTGCCAGTCATTCATCTGACAGAGGACTAATAGCTAGATATAAAAAGAACTAAAAACAATTTAATAACAAAAGAACAGGTAATCCAATTATTAAATGGGCAAACGAACTGAACACTTTTCAAATTTAGAAGCAGAGATAGCCAAGGTATATATGAAAAAAATGTTCAATGTTTTCAGCTATAGGGGAAATGAGATTTCATCTCAAGCAATCAGGATGGCTATGATCAAGAAAACAAACAGCGAAGGCTGGCAAGGATTCAGGGAGACAAGAATCTTTACTTACTAACAGTGGGGATATAAACTGTCAAAGACACTGTGCGGACCTGTTTAGAGGTGCCTCAAAAACCTAAAGCTAGAATTACTATATGACCCAACTAAACCAATCCTGGGTGTATTCCTGAAGGAAGCAAAGCCGAGAGGTCTCACTCTGAGACTTGCTTCTAAGTGCGTATTCTCGTCAGTTCTCACATCGGAGGCAACTCGGGCAACTGACGCTCGCATGTGACATGTGCTGGCAGCTGTAGATCCCAGAGCAGCATTGCTAGTGCTGCTCATTCTGTCTGAGAACACACATGGTTCTCCCTCTCTTCAGAAGTGGATGGTGTTCTAATCAGATCTGAAATATAGGGGCATCATTCACCCAACAACCACCTCTCACCCCACAGCCTCTAGCGGGCTCCTGCCGCTGGCCATCCTGGACTGCTTTGGTGCTTCCAAGGCCCTCTCTACAGTGCTTTCCCACAGTTAGTTCACTTTTCTCCCACACCACCCGTTCTAGCATCAGGCCCTAGGCCTGGTACAAGCACCTGTTCTACGTGGCTCAGTAAGGCGGCTTCTACCACCTCCTAACATGCCCACCTCCAGAAGTCACACAAATTAGTCAGAAGCCTCCCAACTGTGGAAACCCTGCTTGAGACTTTTTCAGACACACTCCTGAATGTCACCAACTGTTTCCACCTAGAAAAATGGCCTACAGAGCCAGCCACACAACCACCTTCAGAACCTGGAACTTCAGGGAGAGGCTTCACTGTGAGTGTGAGGAGATGGCCTTGGGCACCTGCCACATATGCGGGGAGGAACCCGGTGATGGCACGGGAAGTTTCTGACATCAGTGCAGCACTCCCGTGCCTGGAGTGACTCTTCTCCGGGTCTTTCTCTGAACTCTCGCGAGACATGAGACTGTTTCAGGAGCTCCAGAGAAGGCTGTCTGCCAATTCAGATATAGACAAGCCCCATTCACAGCCACAGGGACCCCTGAGGGAGAGCCTCCAATTTCTTCCAGTCTGGGCCACAATACAGGATTTGTCACGTAACAGATTCATGGTAACATACCACACACACAGTTACCATGTATACTAGACCCCAGGCTTCTAGTGCCCAGGCCCAGGCCCACTGTCTTGTAACTTCAAAATTCTTAGCTTCACGTTGTCATGAGAAACATTTTCCTTTCTCAATTTCATTATTTGTGCATCAGTCCTTAATATCTCTGCAAATTAACCCCAACTCCTACCTGAGGAAATGGCTGCTATAAATCAAGTGGTTTGAGTGTGATTTATACGCTGCCTGAAAACGGTTAAGCAATGAGACTGTGCTATTAAATAAGCCAGCCCCTGTGGGAAATCCATCACTGTCTTTACGTGAAGTTGCAGCTCATTTGTGAGGGAGGGATGCTCAGCATGCTAAGCTGGGTGTGGCCGTGGCCATGGGAACCAATGTTTCACCAGCCAGGGTATCTACACAGTGGTCATCCAGGTCCCTACGGCAGTGGTACCTAGGGGCATAAACCCAGTCCAGGGGACTAGAGAGATGGTCCAGTGGCTAAGCACACATACTGGGCTTGCAGAGGACCAAAGTTAGGTTCCTAGCATCCTGCACAGAGCACCTGTAACTATCTCCAGGGAACCTAAAACCTTCTGGCTTCTGTAGGCACCTGCATTCACCTGCACATACCCATACACAGATATATGCACATACATATACTCTTTAAAAGTAAGAAAAATAAGTATGTTTAACCCTAATCAATATGTCATTTTACCAAAAGTAAAACAATGTTAGAGCTTTTAGAACTTCTCATTTAGCATAGAGTGTTTTTACAATAAAATGTCTCCCTGGCATTGTTATAAAATGTTTGGGGTGGGGAATTCTGACAAATGCTCAACCTTCCCAATCTCAAAAGAAGGAATTCAGTGGCTTTCACTTCATGGCTCCCTTTGCATTATCAGGACTGTAGAAGGAACCCAGGCATTCATGACACTAACACCCTTCTGTCAGAACACAGGTGAGAAGGCCCTTCCAGTGTAGGCCACTGCAGGGTGCAGAAGTGAGATATGAGCAATAACAGGGGGCATGGCTCTCACTTCTACTAACAAAAACGGTACCACCGCAAAGGTAGATGGTTTCTTGCTGCAATAATCTGGTCACCTCCAGAAAGCCTGACGCTACAGTGCCACCTACACACAGGGCCTCACAAGTCACTCTGATACCTCCAGCTACCACTGTCACCACCCCGGGTCTGCTTCCACCCAGAGCACGGGATGACCAGGTAACTTTCCCTCCGGTTCTCCCAGCCAAAGCCCTCCGTTTCCACCGGGGGTGGAAGGATGGCATTCTCAAGGACAGAGACAGTGACAAGCTCACCCCAGAAGAGCCAAGGTGGAGTAGGAAGAGCTGTGCTTCAACACCACTGCTCGGGGCATCCTGCATCCTAACAAGAGAGGCAGGAACACCTGCTACCCCACTCCCTACCAAAACAGCTGAGCATCATGCAGAGATACCAGCTAGGCCCTAGGCCCCAGACGGACAGCAACTGGGCACAGTGAAGGTCATCGAGAAGCCATCCCCATTGTCACACTGACAGCCAGAATGCAGAAGCAGAGATATCACGCATGTTCTGTCTTGTGGAAATAACAGAAAAAGCTAGCAGAGCACCAGAAAACCTGTTAAGTGTCCCATGAAAGACCATGTATGACATGGGCCTATATATACTATATACAAATATGCACACAAGAACCTCATATGCAGGCAGTGCTGGGCAACACTGGAACCGAGAGCCTATGCCATGTACATCACTAGTTTCTGAAAAGGAATCCCAGAGACCTGTGGAGTTGGAAGAAAATGTGAAGTGTGTTGGTAGAAACAGAAGACAGCAAGACTGCAGAGGCAGGTACGATGCCTGAAGAAAGAAAAGAGGGAAACAAGAGAGTGGAAACTTCCTAAACCTGAACCACGGCGTGGACGGAGGGGCTGAGGGGAAAGCAGAAGACCTGACAGTGTGGTGGTGCTGTCTGACAAAGCTTTTCCTGGGGAGACAAGCCCACGCACCTCAGATAGGGAGCCCCAAACAGGACAAACTACCAATACTACCAAAGTCCAATTTTTTGAACCATGAGTTTTACTGGGGTTACTGACAAGAGTTTGGGTAAGAGGTTACAGAGCTGCATCCTCCAAGGTCCTCCCCGGCCTGGGTGACAATTCACAATGCTGGGGGCCTGGAGCGTACTGCGCAGCCTGCAGGCAACTCAACAGGCAGAAGAGTGCCCTTTCTAGGTAAAATCAGTTGCCCTAAATCTCTTCCCAGCAGCTCAGCTGGTTTCTGCTTCTGGCCGGCAGCTGGTCCGCTCTGAGTCTTCTCTGGTGCTTGGTTTATCTGAGAGCCTTCTTGACTGCTCAGCTCTGCTAGGCTGAATGGAGCTCTAAGCTTTTACCACCCACCCTGGCAGGGAGGGGCCTAATGAATCTTGTCAGTTTCAGGGACTTTCTGAAGCTGTTTTGAATTGTTTATCTTCCTGCTTAAAGGGCTTTTGTGCAGAAGGGAATGCTTCAGTCTTGGGGGAACCTGTTATCAGCGTGAGTCTCATGGTACAGGGCAGTATCTGAACAAATGGCAAAACTGCTGAGTGCAAAAACAGGCAGACCTCCATCAAGCTAATGTACAAGAACAACCCCTTATTATGCCATTTCATAGTAAAGGGGAAGCTCTCCATGGCAAGAGGGGAAGTTGGTGGTCCAGGCAGATCACAGGCCAGGAGTCAGGGTCTTCAGAGAAAAGTCAGGTGTGTGACAGGGCCCTTGATACATATGATACCTTCTCTACACTTCCCCCAGAGACAAGAGCCAAACCAATACAGTGTTTTTGTCCCCAAACCGGCACAACTGGAAGCTGGCACCTGGTGACAGAGGATGAGCACCACTCTTTTCAGGACATCCCTGTCTTTTCTTCTCTAAGCAGGGCAGGCTCTGCTGAGACCCTTCTCTGCTTCCCTTCTCTTTCCAGGTAGCACCCAGCATGCAGCAAATGAGAGGGGCTAGAATATGTTGCCCGTCTCAGAGCCCCACAATCAGGGAACTAAATCCAATTGGGACAGGGTCCTTGTTACTACCACCTCCACTACCTATGATTTAAGACTCTTCCCCAACACACACTCACTTCAATTCTAAATCTTAGCATGTTAATTTCATATCAAATAATTCTTTCTTATATACCAAGACCCTTTACTTGCATAACATGGCTTCTGAAGTCTGGCTTACATAATGATTATAATGTAATTTTTAAAATAACATTGTTCAGCCAGGTAGTGGTGGCACACACCTTTAATCCCAACACTCGGGAGGCAGAGGCAGGAGAATGTCTGTGAGTTCAAGGCCAGCCTGGTCTACAAGAGTTAGCTCCAGGTCAGGCTCCAAAGCTACAGAGAAATCCTGTCTCAAAAAAAAAATGAAATAACATTGTTTAAATTTTTCAATAACTCATAAATATACTGTAACAGTTTATCATCCATTCAAAATATTTACCTCAACACAAGTATCTAAAAGCTCTGAAAACACAATCAAAGACTAGGCCAATTCTTCCTTAGGTAAGAACTAGCAGCAACTGGAATAACACTGTCAGCCTCTGAAGTACACCTCAACAATTACCACGCCACTCATGGTCACTTCACAACTTTTGTTTGCAGAAGGCCAAGGCCAATAGCTAGGCCACCATTTGGAGATCAAGTCAGGTGTGAGGTCATCCTGAAGATTCTTGGAAAGATCTGTGCTCTTCCCAGCACATCAGCAGGAAGTGTCGGAACTCTATGTGGACGGTTTAAATGCCTGAGAAGCGAGCCAGAGTATCAGGCAACGTTCGACCCTCTTTCTATTACAGGCTTAACTATCACCAACACTCCTTGTCTTCGGGGATTTTAAACTGTCTTCAACAAATAGCAGGCACATTTGAAAGCAGGAGCCTGTACCTAAAACCTTAGAATCTTCAGCAAGCACACACACATGCACACTTATGCACAAATGGCAATGACAATAAAAATGCTCTCAGCACGCATGAAAGATTGCTGTTCCAGATCTGGGAAAGCAACAGACACGGCCATTTCCAAAACGTTTAAATATGGACTATCCAAATGGCAATACAAAATTCTTTAATATCTCATGCACAGCTGTAGATATAAAATCCATCTAAGGACTGGACTCTTAACTCTACAGTGTAGGTTAAATGTGTTAGAAAGTCAAATGGCTAGTGCTAGCCCCAAATGGCTCCCTCAATCAAAATATCTTTCTTGTTCTCCATCCCTGTCCTTCCCACATATCAACTATCCTGTTCCCTCTAGTTCTCCACCTCTCCCCCCTCTCCCAATGCCCCCAATTTTGTCAGGTGATCTTGTCTATTCCCCCTTCCCAGGGCATCTATGTATGTTTCTCTTAGGGTTCTTGTTACTTAGCTTCTCTGGGTCATGGTCTTTAGGCTCATTATCCTTTGCTTTACAGCTAGTACCCACTTATGAGTGAGTACATACCATGCTCATCATTCTGGGTCTGGTTACCTCACTCAAGATTTTTTTCCAGTTCCATCCATTTGCAAGCAAATTTCAAGATGTCAGTATTTTTTACTGCTGAGTAGTATCCCATTGTGTAAATTTTCTTTATCCATTCTTCGGTTGAGGGGCATCTAGGTTGTTTCCAGATTCTGGTTATTACTAATAATGTTTCTATGAACATAGCTGAACAAATATCCTTTAGTGTGGTTAAGCATTCTTTGGTTATATGCCAAGGGTGGTATTACTGAGTCTTGCGATAGGTTGATTCCCAGTTTTCTGAGAAACCGCCATACTGATTTCTAGGGTGGTTGCACAAGTTTGCATTCCCACAAGCAATGGAGGAGTGTTCCCCTTACTCCACATCCTCTCCAGCAGAGAGCTTCCTAAGAAAGAAGGGGTATTAGGAGTTCTAAAAGAACATGGATGGAAACAGGGATGAGATTCCTGGAGAAAACCTGTCTGCCCCAAAGAGGACTTCAGAGCATCCAAGTAAGGATTACCCCTAGCAAACCTCTTGCCTATAGACTTTTTTTAGCTTTGTTTTTTGTTTGTTTGCTCATTTTTCTTTTTGTTTTTGTTTTAGACAGGGTTTCTCTGTTGCTTCAAAGACTCTCCTGGAACTAGTTAGACCAGGTTAGCCTTAAACTCACCTGCCTCTGCCTCTCTGCCTCTCTGCCTCTCTCTGCCTCTCTCTGCCTCTCTGCCTCTCTGCCTCTCTGCCTCTCTGCCTCTCTGCCTCTCTGCCTCTCTGCCTCTGCCTCTGCCTCTGCCTCTGCCTCTGCCTCCTACATGCTGGGATTAAAGGCATGCACCACCACCACCCAGCCTTTATTAGCTTTTGAAACACTCTATAGAGTACCTTGAAGTGCATGGTCACTTCCTCTCGAGAGCCTGGAGCACATCCTGAGACATTAGTATAATACACAAAGCTAAGATTAGCACTCATCATTGTAGGCGCAGAAAGAATAATGGCACAGGGCAAGAATCATCTTCCCTCAACTTCCCCACACAGGAAACTGTAGGTAGGACAAGCTGAGAGCATCCTCGGGGAGTTAACTTAGCTACTCCCAGCCTCAGAGAGCTGTGGTGGCCTGCACATGGTGGTCCGGTGACCTTGTGGGATATTATTAAGGCACATTGTTCAAACTACAGGGTGAGACTAAAACCTCTCAAAGGAGAAGAATCAAGAGCATTTGGTCTTGGGCCTCATGGCTTCTCATCGTCACAGCAAACTACCACCAACAAGGAACCTATGGGAAGAGTGCAGAGATCTGTGGGGTCAACACCTCAGGCTCCACACAGGAGACCACTGCAGGGATGGGGCTGAACACAGTCCACTCTGGGCTACATGTCTACTGAGTACACAATTCTCCACTTTAATGAAAAACTGTCATCCAATCTACAATGAGACCCTAGAGGTGAAGAAAAGCCACAATGAATAAAGCAATTTTGCTCCTAAAATTATTGACCTATAGCCTCACATTTTGGCAGTGATTCTGTAGTGAAGGCGGTTTTCTAATAAAGTCATTCTCAGTTTATGAAATCAAGCCCTTTGATGTATGAGAGGGTTTTCTTCTGTCGCTGGCTGGTGGACAAAGAGAGGGACGGCAGGAAAACGGGCGCTCTGCTCGCTCGACAACAGCACAGTGTTGAGACAAGAGAAGGCAAATCTCCACAGCTTACAGCATTAACTTTCTCCATTTAGCTCAGTGCTCGTTATTCTTAGTTTATGAATCATATCATATGGCATTCTATTTGTACAACCTCAATTCTTTTTTGAAAAGGAAAAGGAAGTATAAATAATTGCATTAACTGGGTAAAAAAAAAAGCTCACTTGAAGCATTTGGCCTTTCAAAGAATAAACCCTCAACCTGTAACATTAACCTGGCATCAGTTGGCACGTTGTGCCCGTGAGTGCTCACTCTGTACATCGCACATCCTCCCAGGACCCTTCCCCACACAGTACTTGCTGCACTTGCCCCAGGAGCTTCACAAGTCACCCATGGCCCCTCTTCTCCCACACCAACAACATTATTCCTGCATCATTTTGCCTGTACTTGATCAGAGAGCAACACACGGACAGTGAGGATTCCCTGAGGCTCCTGTAGCATCGCAGACCAACACAGAATGAGATGCCATGTGAGACGCTGCAAATGCTCAGCAGCTATGTGGAGGCGAAAGCCAGGAACTAGGGTCTGTGTCATCATTGGAAGAGGGCAGTGTCTTTCCTACATGGGCAATAGCCAAAGCTAATATAAAAACTCTAAACCAGCGTGCTGCAAACCCATCGTGCAGGGCCATTGCAATGCCAGGAACCAACGCTGCTACCACATCTGTAAAAGCCAGATGCACTGTCCCTGCCATCACTTCCAGGCATGCCCCTGCAGACAGGCTGTGGAAGAAGAACAACTGACTCACCGGTTTTCCTTTCTGTCTTCGCTGTGAAATTACAAGCTGTTGAAAACCTTTGGCTCACAAGAAACCCAGTGGATGTAAAATTACCACCCTTTGCTGCCATTTCAACAAAGACATCCTTCCCCTCTGTTTTTTGAACTAAATAAGCAACTTGACATGCAGCAACTCTAATTTCAACAGCCCTCCTATTCCTTGTATGGTTTGAGTGCCCTGTAGACCTCTAAAGTCCTATGAAATAATGCATATAAACTATATATATGCATGTAAAAAAATCAGAATTATCTGCTCAACCTATGTGGATATTGTAAAATTAGGCATCCTCTTTCAGACACTAGATTTTAATCCAATATTCCATTCAGCCCAAATACATTAAACAATTTGCACCACATAGAGAGCATGTTTAACCACGGTCAGTACCCTGGGAAAGCTGCACTGAAGAGAAGAGCCTTCGCCTGCTCAGGGGCTGATCAGAGTAGGGCATCTCCTAGACTCTTTCCAGAACCTTTATAGCAGAGCTTGGGACTGGCCATGGTAGGAGAATTTGCTACACAGAAATGGGTGAACACTAGGGGCTGGGGCTCCCCCCAACCCAGTGTCACCCTGGTGAGGAAAGCCAGTTGACTAGCATAACAATGGCAGTCAGGCAACCTCAGAGACAAGAATGCTCGATTGTTCCAGGAACACCACAAGAACTGTCAGAGAAGCAAGAATCACAGCCACACACGTGAAGAAGACCATAAAACTCTCTCTGTTCAGCTCCCGTGGTCTCAGTCACCTTTCTGAGACTTTGGAATGAAATAAAGCAGAAAGCTGGGTCTCCCTGCCTGCGTAGTCTGTGTAGGGCCTGTCTCTTTGTTGTTGTCAAGGCCTGTGGGAAATGAATGTTTTTGCCATTTTACAAGATGATTCTGTTCCCAAAATGTCTCCATTCTTGGTGGCAGAACAGGCTGTCTCCTGATGGACACAGAAAAACACCCTGAGGCAGCCAAGCTAGAGTCAAGTCAGGGCCCAGCTGACAGCGACCTAGACTCCTCAAACACACGTGATCACACTGAAACAAACAGCTGACAAACAAGACGAGAACACAGACATGAGAAGTAAACGGGCCAGCACTGGCACTGCCTGCATCTGAGTAAAAGCAGAATCCCTCCCATCGGTTGCCACTGATGGCTTCCCCATATGTAACCCATACACAAATGTCATGAAGAAGGGAGAACAGAAGATTATATACTTTTACTGTGTGTTACATTTCCCATCAGAAATCAAAGTCCCCATGCCCCACAAGTTAAGGGCATAAAATGTTCAAGCAATACAAAAGATAACAATGGCTTAGAGTTGTAAGACCAGGCTACCTACAAAACTATAAAGACGGGTTAACTTTTAACTTGGAAAGGGTCAGCTGTCATCAAATGATGTACGTGAGGAAGTTGCTGCTCAGAAAAGTTTCTAGATTCACCCAAGAATCAGCATGCCCTGTGGGTCTGCATCCACCTAAGACCAGGAACCAGCCCTGGGTGAAACAAAGGTGGTACCCGAGAAGTTGTGGCCAAGGACACCCTCAGTTAATAATCTTTTTTTTTTTACCAAAAATGGGTTTCAAGATAGGAGAGACCCAATTCTATTTGGGCAGCAACTTCTAACAAAATGTGGCTAGTCTCAAGCCAGAGACAGCAACTGGAATCCTAGGTATCAACAGAGATGCCCCTGACCACTTGGGTCAGCTGCACAGTCCAGAGCACACAGCTGTTTGGCTGGGTTTACAGGGTACACAGGTCTCAATCTACATACTAAAGGAGTCCTTACTAAGTAGAAAATGTAAAAAGTGCCTCAGAGTAGAAGACTGAATTACACCCAGGGCACAAACATAGTGGACACTCTCCCACCAAGCCGCCCTTGAGCTGCAGTGCGTTCTGGCAAAGACATGTTGCATTCACCTTTGAGCTTCAAAAAGCCTCATGCCTGTGGCTTTCCTTCACAAACCAACAAAGGCAAAAAAAACATGTGCTCAATTTCTGCCTCAGTTCTTTTGTGAACAAACTCCAAAATGACATAGTAAAGAGAAAAGCAATTAATAAATTTTTACCTCATTCACCTTTTTACCTCATTCACCTTTTTACCTCATTCACCAAAATTAATGCAAGCAATTAAATTAGGGATAAAACAATGATATATGTTATTTCAAAACCAGCCATGTTTAATTCAGCAACACTGAGCTCCGTGTAGGCAGCCTTTCTGGGTCTAGGAGCCAACAAGCATCATTCTTAGGAAATGAAAATAAACCATCTTGAGATGGCAACATCTTCCAAACTCACTTGAAGCTTTGCATATAGTCAAGTGTCTCAAAATACCCGAAACTCATTCCAGTCCTCAAAATCCACAGATATCCTCACATACCAGAGCTCTGCTTGTTTCCATTGCCTTGGTGACGCTTGCAGGAAGGCACACACGACTTGACCCCTGCTCCTCCTCATACCTAATCACTGTGCTTCTTCACAGCACGTGTCCAACATCTTCGCTACTGACCACGCCTGCCAGAAAATGCAGGCTTAAAAAATATTCAACTGTGTTATAAGTATGTTTCCTTATAAATATAGTAAATAGATACAAATATATTTCGGTGGCAAACAACAAACTCTTTGAAAAAGGATGACATCAGTAACATAACATATCCACATTTTTTAGTTTAAAAATTCATTTCCCCAAAATCTTTTGTGTTTACATTGAATATCAACATAAACAGGACCCTCCCGCGTGCCCTGTAACCATGTCTGTTTATATCCACACTGCAGCGGTGGGAATTTCACCAGAGCAAGCCCCGTGCATCGCCGTGGAAGACAAACTGTCTGAAAACCTCGGTGTCATACCCAACAAAAATATCCTGGAATGAGCCAGGCATGGTGGTGCAAACCTTTGATCTCACACTTTGGAGTCAGAGGCAGGTGGATCTCTGAGTGCAAGGCCAGCCCGGTCTACAGAGAGTTCCAGAACAGCCAGGGCGGCTGTTCTACAGAGAAACACTATCTCGAATAAAACAAATATATCCTGACTTGCATTGCAGAGACACAGTGGATTTTAGGGACACGCAAGCTCTGCAAAGCCCCTCTGCAGGTATCAGCCACATCTGTCTGCTCCTTAGATGCTGAGATTTCATTCTCAGCAATAACGCCAGTGAGAGGCTGTCTACCTGGAATAATCAAAGCACAGACTCACAAGATAGCACACCTTACATTCTCATCTCTAATGTCAAAACAGCCAAGTTCCGGAATGGCTTTTAGACCTCTTTCTCCCCATCGCATTTCCTTAGAAGCAGCGCAGACCACTCATGCTCTGCCCACACCATCCATCCAGGCTGCAAAGCTGCACCTTCGCACAAGTATCCACTACAATAGCCCTAACTCACCCGAATCCTGGAGAACACGCCTATGGCTAACTCTCACCCTGATGGCCAATGGACACCAAACCAGCCAGAAACAAACTGTGCTGTTTTAAGTAAAACAAGCATAATAACCAAACAAAACAGTTTTGGAGATGATACATACAACCTGATTTGAAAAGAAAAGAACAGCCAAATTCTCTTAAAAACTGGAGATGATTATAGACATCTGAATCCATTCTTTGGTCGGTAAAACAGAAATCTGAACTCAGCTTGAAACATGACACCATCTTCTACTTTTTTCAGTTATCAATAAACACACACACACACACACACACACCTGCAAAAAGCCCGCACAACAACAATCTACGTCGAGCACGAGTTTTTTGTGTCGCTGACACACAACCTGTGGCCTCAGACCAGGAGGAGGTATATCTACCTGTGTTCCTGTTCTGGTAAAATGCAAGCAGTGTTTCTGCAGGATGCCGGGCAGAACCTGTTTCAAAACAAAATAAATAAAATGCGCTTGGTTGTTACTCAGGCAGAGGTGAGGAAGCATCTCATTAACTGCTGTGAGGGGCTTCCTAATAAGATCGTTTCCATGCTGCACAAAGTCATTGCTTCCTAAGATGGGCTCAATAATCAAGGCCGGACGGGAAATGCTGATGACATACATTTTTCATCGAAAGGTTAATCAAGTAAGTGTGTTGATTGTATACGGTTCTCCTGGGATGTGTGCTGACACTGGGTAATGTACACCCTTAATGGGCCCTAAGAGATCTGGACCATGGCTCTGCAGGGACAGCCGTGTTGCAGGGAATGGGCACACCAATTTTCCTGGTGGCCTTTTTAAAATATTAGGTGGCAATTAGAGCCTGGACAATGGAGCCTGGGTTGGGACACCGCACTGGGTTCTTCACTGAGGACCCAGTGCAGCTGCTCTCGTCCCTCATTTGGAAGATTTGTGAGGAAAATGTAAAACAAACAAACAAAAAAGCTGTGTTTAGAACCCAACCTTGGTAGCAAAGGGTGAAGAAGTGTCTCATTTGATTTGAGGGTGAGGATAACAGAGACTGGATTTGTCAAGGAAATTTTACAATGCAAAGCCTCAGCAAGTGCAAGCTGGGAAAACCTGCATTGGGCATTCTCAGCAGGAAACTTATGTTCCTGCTTCCCAAGCTGCTCAGAGCAAAGCAGGACCATCCATCCAGGCTGCAAAGGCTGCAGCTGACCCACAGAAGCAGGCATGGCGGGCCCTCAGCCAGCAGTGGCAGCTGTCCAGAGCTGGCAGCCAGGAATGCTGTGATACTTCAGAGCAGTGAGGTTCCACACAAGGGACAGAGGTTTTGTCCCAGGAAATACAGGGACCTTCCACCCATCCCTGTGAGCCAGCCTTACTTCCTCCACTCCCTCAGAAGATGTCGTGTACAGTAAAGAATGTTTTTTTAATCCTAAATATATTGCCTGCACTAACAGCATGGACAATTTTTTTGACTCCAGGTAAAATCTGATAACAACAAAATAATCAAATGAGATAAAGCAATAAGCATGTCAATATCAAGATATGGAATAAGAGTTCTAAAACATATTCTGATTTCCTCCCAGCTGACTGCTGCACTGGGACACAAAACCATAGCATGTGAAAACCTCAGCAATTGATCTTTCAAGAGCAAGACAAGGGGCAGCAGGGTCCACTCCCTGTGATCTAGAGCTATGGTTGTTTACGGTCTCCCTCAACCAGGGCCACCCCCAGGTTTGTTCCTGACTCCTCCCAACAGCAGCCCTGAGCCTTCAATGCTTAGGATTGCAAGAACACAGAAGCTGCAATGGGCATTTCCAGCGTTGGATCATGGCCCCTCCCATTAGGCAACTGTCTCCAAACTCAGTAGTTAGCGTGAGGTCTCTCTGGGGTCTGTATCAATCAGAAGACCACGATGACACCCTTCCCCTGGGTCCTGAACTGAGACCTGTGCTTAAGGCAGATCCTGAAGGCCATGGTGTCTATGGGAAGATCTAAGTCAATTTGTGTGACATGTGACCTTAAAGACTGATGGACCCTTCCCAAGGGCAGCCACTCCGAGTCAAGCCAGGTAGACACCCAGGTCTGCTGGAGTACTGGTGACATTATCCTCAAGCTTCCTGCTTCCACCTCAGAGCTTTCCAAGCTGCTGCTACACCCCCAAAGTCACCAGCATAATCCAGGTATCTCACTTACAACCACTCTGAAGCAACACGTCCTCCCTGCCGCAACTGCAAATCTTTTCTTTTTTGAACATTGCCAAGTAGCTTTCATTTGCTCCCAAACAGGACAATATAAGGAGCCAGAAGGAAGTCATAAACAGTCCATGGTAGAATTCACCTTGACTTTCCCAACGGCAGACAATTTGTGTTCAAAAATGGCGCTCATATCTAATCCTGACAGTCTCCTCCCAGCCGTGGTCCCCCCATAAGACACCTGCACTAAATCTCGGGTCCAGCCGCAGACGTGCAAATGCCAGGTACAACATCACTTCCTCGCAGCCAGCTTAAGGGAACAGCCAGGCAGGACTGTAATGGGTTTATTTCCTCCTCTGAAGGATTTACAGAAGGCAGCAGAGGAGAATGAAATTATCTGGCCTGCCCAAAGGCACTTTAAAAAGTTCAGACCTGCCTACTCTCTGAGAGCATTTAACAGCCGATGATAATTGGAGAAATTGTGCTCTGCTCTTCCGAGTGGGAAAGAGGGACCACAAATTCAAAGACCCTCAGAGTCCCCAGCAGTACCCACCCAAGGTCTGGAGTGTCCATCATCCACATTCTGAAGAGACCCTGTTGATACCCACTACTGTAGGTTCAGATTCTTCCAATGGAGATGTGCTTCCTAAATAAAGAACTCCAAAGTCTTAATTATATGAATCCCTGCTTACTCTCTAGGTACCACACCTTCTAAGACCAAGGACAAAACGTAACTCCAGAGGGAAACTTACGCTTCTGCCATATCGACTGCTAGAAGTTTTAGAATTCACATGGTCTGGTGACTCGGCAGCATTTCACATACCCCAGTCCGCAATCCCCACGGCCTTGATGTTTATTAACAGTACGGATGCCGAACACAATGTTTTCTTTTGGAGTGGTGATGAACGGTGGGGAAGACTTGGGCCTGGTCATCAGTTCCTTTCCTCTGGGAGGTCTTACCTCACCCTCCTCACATCAGGTCCCGGTGACCTCTGCCTGTCCCTAGTCACCCAGAGCACAATACTTCCCAACTGCACCCCATTGACATCTTTAGGGGACTCTGTGGTCCTCTGGTCTCTGAAGCTGGGTAAACAGTTTTGAGAGTCCATTGTATCTGGAAAGGCTCTCCTATATAGAATGTTTAATCTCTCAAAACAGATGTAGGACCGGTGCCATATAGGGGTGGACTTAGAACATGTACACATCTTGCTACAGAATCTGTAGGCCCAAAATCCAAACCAAGGAATAGGCCAGAGTAACATGCACTTAAGGACTCCAGGAATGCCCGTGTATGCATCTCTACTCCTTATGGCTCCCAGCACCCTGTGCTCATCACCAATCCCTCCCATCTCCATTGTATCCACGTGGCCTTTTCCCTATCTACACGCTCTCCGCTCCACACGCATGCGTCAGCAAAGTCTTCTCTCCCCATGGGTGCACTAACATGGTCTGCTATTCACACTTACTCATAGTCTTCTCTCCACCCACACGGTCTTCTCGCCTTACATGTGTGTTCACACCCACACAGTCTTCTCTCCATACAAGTGTGTCCACACCCACACAGTCTTCTCTCCATACAAGTGTGTTCACACCCACATAGTCTTCTCTCCATACAAGTGTGCTCACACCCACAGTCTTCTCCCCATACAAGTGTGCTCACACCCATACAGTCTTCTCTCCATACAAGTGTGTTCACACCTACACTGTCTTCTCTCCACATGTGTGTGTCCAAACACACATGGTCTTCCATACATGTGTGTCCACACCTGTAGGGTTTTGCTTTCACATGCATGTCAACCATACCAGCCTCTCTTCTCCTGCATGTGCCCACATATCTTCTCCTGCGTGTACCCACATGTCTTCTCACACATGTGCCCATGTATCCTTTTTGCAAACAGACAGTCCAATTCAATTAGACCCCACCCTCGTGGCATCTTCTACCTTGGTAAATTTTCTAGGACCCTGTAGCTAAACTGAAGCATCTTCCGAGGTGCATAAGGAGAAACAGAATTCAACCCACAATACGGAAAGACACTGCAGTTAGGGAGTTTCAGTCTTGGTGCTGATGATGTCATTTGCTGGCAAGTCATGGAATTCTCATTCTTGAATGTGCCACAAGATAATAAACCAGGACTTCTTAAAAATGCAGCTTGGACTGCCCTGGCTACCAGGAGTTCATTTTCCCACCACCACAGCACTGTCTTGCCAACCTCCTTATTCCTCATCCAATCTCCTCGCTCCCTGACGCTCTCCCTTCAGTGTGCCCTTGGGGATGGCAACTCCCTCATTCTCACACATGTGTCACTGAGAAGCTGGAATACCGCACAGCGCAGGCCTTACACCCTCCCGTGTCCACCTGCGGCAAACTCTCATGTTCTTAGATCTGTCCCTTTCCCTCGCTTCTGAGCCATTCTACCTGCAACTGCTGGTTTGACCTCATATTTACCTTCAAGCTGCCCCACCCATGCTGAGCCCTCACACTGAACAGAAGAGCCCACAAGTGGGTGTCTAATGTGTTCTGGGGACTCAGAAGTCACATGTATTTGGTGTGTGATGTGTAGAACCTGAGAGATGATGATGGTTCTGGCAACAGTCAGAGGATCCTTGGTAGGCCACCTGATGGTCTTACTGTTGGGTATAATGTCTTGGCCTGAATGCTGGGACCAAGATATTCCTGACACTCCACTTGCCCCTGAAACCCTCCGCTCCTCCTCCAAATAACCACGCGGTATTTGTTTCCTTAGGTGGCCATCACAAGAAAGTCTGAAACGGAGATAAGTGTAGTCGTTCATTTTTTTTCACTCTTTGGGGGACCTGCCACCCAGCTCCCAAATAAATACTCATGGAGGCTTATTCTTTCTTATGAATGCCCAGCCTTATCTTGGCTAATTTCTAGTCTGCTTTGCTTAACTTAAATTATCCCATTTATCTTTTCCTCTGGGCTTTTACTTTTCTCTATTTCTGCATACCTTTCTTCTTTCTCCATGGCTTGCTGTGTGACTGGGTGGTTGGCCCCAAGAGTCCTGTTCTCCTCCTTTTTGCTTCTGATCTCTCTCCTCCCAGACTTCTATTTATTCTCTCTGCCTGCTATCCCTGCCTTTCCTTTCTCCTGCCTTGCCATTGGTCATTCCACTCTTTATTAGACCAATCAGGTGTTTTAGACAGGCACAGTAACACAGCTTCACAGAGTTGAACAAATGCAACATAAAGGAATGCAACACATTTTTGCATCTTTAAACAAATATTCCACAGTGAAACAAGTGTAACACACCTTAAATTACTATCCCACCACAGGTAAGGGGCTCCATACTCCTTCCTTAATCCATTCCTTGGCCAGACTTCCTCTTGCCAAGCTCTCACTATCCCTGGAGACTCTCAAGGATTCTGGTAGCCTAGCCCAAATTGGGTCATGAGACCTCAGCGAAACACTAACAGGAATTTGATTCCTTTTGTGAACTGAGATCAAGGTGCTGGAGCACTGGGGTCAGAGTGCATGTGTGATGCTTGTGAACCGCCCTGGCCCAAGTTAGAAGTCCTCATGTCAAAAGATATTATTACGTGAAGGGTTGGCGTCCTCCATGTGCTCATTAGACCCCATTCCAAAAACCTAAATTTCTGATCCCGTACTGTCTCTGTGTTCTCTCTCCCAAGCCCCACGGAGTGGCTCTCCAAGGTTCTGAATCTAGTACTGGTGACCGATGACCTGATTCAGCTCCTCCCTGAGACTGCTGCCCCCTGCTCTCCCTCACGCCAAGGTCTACTCTCTCCCGAACAATGAACAATGTGCGTATTCTGTTTCTTGGCAGAGAGACAGTCTACTTCTCTTCATAAAGAAGCTATGCGCTCGCTCTGAAGTATAGCTGGAGTGGGCCAGGTGAGGGACTGCACCCTGCAATTTGAGCCTGTGGGCCTGACAGACCCACACTCCGGATCTACCCGAGTGATGAGGCTGACTGGCACCCTCTAATTCTCAGAAACCCTGATGTTTCTTTTTCTGTTTTCCTCTTCCTGGAAATTCCATTATTTAGGCGGCAGGGATGAGTGGATCTAATCACGGCTACCCCTCTTCTCCTCTGCCTTTCTGTTATACTTTCATAAAATTCCATCTGCTTTGTATTCCAGCCCTCTAGTGAACGCCTAGGCTCTGGCCATCCACTGTTATTTCTCGGAGATTTTCCTTGCCGTAAATGTGACTTCGTGCATCAGCTTCAGCTCGGCTCTGGACGCAGAATGGACTCTCCACCCACCTACCCCTGAGGACAGGACTATTGATGGCTCCCATACTCTTGGCACAGTCTCTATTCTCGGTGACATCCTGACTGTAAAAACTGACGCTCCATGGTCATCCACCTTGCTTAATACCAAGACCTATGAGTTATTTTCTGATACCAAGAACTGCTAATATAGGGGTCAAATCAACATCCTACATTCCCAGTCTGGAATAAATCAGCGATGGTGAGCCAGGTGTCCATGTCGTCTCTCCCCAAGACTGATATAGTCACAAGGGAGAGCAATAACTGTCATCAAAGATCACCAGCTCTCTGAGTTACAGAGTTAACCTCAGAGGTGAAAGGATGAGGCCTTCAGGACTTTGAGAGGTTCTGTGTACATGCCGTTTTGTCCTTTTTTAAAATCTTAAAGCATTAGCAGACACTATTCCCTAGTATAAGCGCTTAGTAAGAATCATTCTTTTCCATTCTGTCTTTCAGCCTTGATGCCCTTCCTTCCTGGGCAGCAGGATGCTGGGCCCAGTGGACCACAATACTTGGGCACTGCTGACAGTCTGAGTTTTTGCAGTTTGTACAAGAGATCAGCACTGTGGCATGTAGAAACTTCCAGTGACGTTACACAGTTTAACATCCTTCTTAGAGGACACAGGCTCCAGAGACACAGACACATTCTTGAGGATGTCGAGAACATAAGTAAGTATTCAATTAGCTTTTCTCAACCAATTGAACTGTGAGGAAACAGCCTTCTGTTTCTTCCAGGAAATGTCGTATCCCATGCCTCTCAGGAGAAGACACTCAGCAGTGTCTGACTTCCACAGTATCTGGAAATGCTGGTCTTCATAAGTGCTGGGCCATCTTCTACTTCTGCCTTCTTCTTGTGGTGTTGACAATAATGAGTCTGCTCATTGAAAGCCAGTCATAGACAGGACAGACAGGACAGGCACACACCTTGGGGTTCCCTGTGCATCTCCACAGCCCTCCCTCATGCTCAGCATAAGATGGGCAAAGGTCCTTGACTCTGTCACGGTAAGCAGTCAGCCATGCACTGGAACCATTTATAAAATTGCAGCCTCTGAGTTGCGTGTGTAATGTGGGATTCCCTTCTGTATGCTGTGAATACCATTGGTTAATAAAGAAGCTACATTCCGCCATTGGCTTAACAGAATATAGGAAGGTTGGAAAGGCTAGAGAGTAGGTAGAGTTGGTGAGAAGCCATGTAACCACTGGAGGAGACAGACACCGAAACTTTGCCCAGTAAGCCACAGTCACATGGTGATATACAGATTAATAGAAATGGGTTAATTTAAGATAATAAGAGCTATCCAATAAGAAGCATGAGCTAACAGGCCAAGTGGTGTAATAATACAGTTTTTGTGTGATTATTTCGGATTGTAAAACAAATGAGCAGTCTCCGTCTACAGAATGGCACCCACATAATTCTTGCTTGATAACTGTTTTGTTATATGTAATTTTACTATGTTAAAGTTAAAACCTTCCTTTTTATTTAGACAGAAAAGGAGAGGTGATGTAGGATTCCCCTCTATATGCTGTGAATACCACTGGTTAATAAGGAAGCTACTTTGGGCCTATCACAGTTCAGAATAAGGCAAGGGGAGAATTCCAAGCAGATAGAGGAGGAGAGAGTAGGTGGAGTCATGGAAATTCCATAAAGCCATGGCAGGAGACGGTCACCAGAACCTTACCAGTAAACCACGAGCCTCATGGTAAAATATAAAATCATAGAGATGGGTTAATTTAAGATGTAAAAGATAGCTGGAAATATGCTTAAGCTATTGGTCAAAACAGTATTGCAATTAATATAGCTTCTGTGTGATTCTTTTGGGTCTGGGTATCCAGGAAACGAACAAGCAGCCGTCCGCCTACAGGTGTGGGCACCAAGGACAGGCTGCCTGGGGGCTGCACAGCTCTTTCACTTACGAGAAAAACAAAAGATCTGAGGCTGTGCCTCAGTGCCCAGCTCAGGGCAAAGACACTCTTTCTAAGCACATGAAGCGAAAAGAAGAGGGGAACAAAAAATGATAGCCAGGGCCCAACACCTCCACACTAGGCATTGCCTTCTATTTCATGGTTCTCGTGCAGGGTGCCATGGGGAACAAAGCCAGAGCCTAGAACACAAACAAGGATCTGACACACTGACAAGCTGTCATCAGAGCCCTCATCTGTGTCACTTCAGGAACAAAAGGGCATTGTGCTCCATGAGTCAGTAGTGAGTGCAATCTACCACGACGGACTCAAACCTCAGCCTGTGTCAGTACTACTTACACCTACAATGATCACTTGTGTGGCATCCTGGTGCCCAAATAGGGCCAGGAACTGAATTCCATATTCCCTGGAGATGTCCTAGCCAGAATCCAGGAAACAGTGTGAGAAACCATGAAATCAATGTATCACCGCAAGCGACATCCATCCATCGACTTCTCGTCCATCCACTCTCCCATTAGAGTTCGTGCAATAGAAACATCATGTCAAGCTGACAGAGGGGGCTGATGGGAGGTAGACATCAGAATGGCTGTGAACAGAAAAATCAATCTCAGTGTGCTTCCATAACACGAAGAACAGATGGAGGGCTACTCATAGGAGACGGAAACATGGACCTGGGGTATTTCGAGAGCAGACTGCAGGGAGGACCCTTAGCTTAGGGGTACATGGTATCCCAAAGAACAGGAGTAATGCAGACAGTCAGAAAACTACATCTAGGCTACGTCACCCACCAGGACCCTCACTAGTGTCAGTACCAGCACCTCTGCACATGAACCATCTACTGCTGTGTCCTCAGGTCTAGACTGGTCACGTTGATTTGGTCCTGTCAAATTCTCATCATCTCTGGTTCTTACATATGCATGCTATAAACAAAAGTAGTCCTAAGACTATCCAGGAAACTAATGTGAGAAACCAACATGTACAGGTTTGGGCAAAGAAACCAAAGATTCAAACATATACATGAATAACGCCAGGTTGCACACCCAGCAGGGCCACCCCCCACCAAAGCTGGCGTTCCCAGAATGAGCACAGTTAGACCTTACCTGCCTCATTCTTTCCCCCATCTCAAACAAGAGACATGAAATGTCCTTATCTCAAACCATTTTAAGCAAAACACCTTCTACAAACCCAAGTTTTCCAACTAAAATCCCCCACTCTGCTGTCAGCAAGCCCCACTTGCTAACGAGTGACTCCCGGGAGTCCTTCAGAGCCTCACAATTAGTGGGGGCATTCAAGGATCACTAGATATTAAGAGAAAGATTCCACTGTGAGAAAGATCAAAATGACAGCAACGAAAAAGAATCTCTCTGTAAGAAATGGGACATTTAAAAACAATGCCTAGCAACATTTCAGAATTCTAGAGATGGTATGGATGATGTTGTTGCTGAGACAGGGCCTCATTATATAGCTCAAGCTAACCTTGAACTCATGACCCTCCTGCCTCAAATTCCCAAATGCTGGGATTAGTAAGAGACGCAAAGCTCCATACTTAGCACACTGGATATTTATATATTTATATCTGGCTAGAAATTAGGATGTTACACTCACAGAAGCAAAACCCAAGAGAAAGACCTTTCAGAAGTCAGGGTCAGCCAGCATTTCAATAAAATCCTGAAAAAAAAAATAGATTCAAGACATTATCTCAGAATGTAGAGAGAAAAACACACCAAGGATTGACAGAGAGAACAAAACAGATACTTAGTTCTGGAGCTTTCTACCTCACAGTGGGAGAGTCAATGCAAGAGACCCATGAAGACGATGGCGGATGAGCCAGGCAAGCTAGTCTGAACCCACAAACACACAGGAACAGACTCAGAACTTGGAAGCCCACAGAACACCCAGCCACAATTCAGTGACTAACCCAGTACACAGCAGTGAAGATGCTGATGAGAAAGAAGGCTCCAAACACAACCACAGCCAAGAGCAGGAAGCAGAGAAACAGAAGAGAGGAGGAGCAGTGCACTAGAAAGCCAGAAGAAACATCTCCCCGTACAGGCTATCCACAGGAGAAGACAGCATCAGATGTATCAACTGACAGCCCGGGCTTCACACAATGCCCCGCCTCTTCTATCAGGATGAAGGTAGAGAGCAGCCTGCACCACCAGAAGGGAAAAGAAAGAAAGAAAACCTGGGGTGAAGGCCATCATCAGAGAAGAGGTAAGAAAGAAGACGGTGGTGGAGAGACCTTTATACACCAGCTCATCCAAAACACATGGTATAGCCGAGTTGGATAGAGAGTGCAAGCAAACCCCCTGAAGAGCAGTAGGGGAACATGCCAAAGAGTGTACTGCCAGGCTCTTAGGACAGTCGAAGCTTACAGTATGCACATGGTGAAACCAGACACAGTTCAAACACGAAGCAGGCAAGTCCCCACAATGAGTGTGAGCCTGAAGACACCTTTGAGGAGAAGCAACTTTGAATCTCTTAGAACAGGGAACTTGGGGTGTTTTCAGAAGGTCCTACTGCAATCAGGGTCAGCTGTGACGTCAGCATACTTGCCTTCCTGTTTCAAACCCATGGCCAGCAAATCCCGAGGAGCTCTTTGAGAGACGCTGAGACCTGGCCTGTGTCGGAGCCAGTCTGATGAGGTTCTGAATATGGGGTCTAAGACAGGAGCCCAGGGTCCACCCCACGCATCCTTCTACATGAAACCCCAGCATGCTGGGCTGAGCAAGAGACTTGGGTCATACACTTAGCAGAACCTGGGTAAATGAGGCACAGGTTGCTTAGCTCACCCCCTTCTCAGTAGGTACCTCAGGGTGGACGTACTGCCTTCACAGAGGAAGGGAGGGAAAACGGGAAGGAGTCCCTGCTATGTGTTTAGGGCCAAGGATGCACTGTAGCAATTACTGGAGAGATATAAAGTCTCTCTAGTGGCTGGCTCTTTCAGGAATTTACCCCAATATCTGACTCTGGGTTTTTTATTATTAAGACCAATTAGAATTTGCACTACATCCAAATAACACAGGCAGGGGGATGGAATTCTCTAAGGCATCAGGTCAGAATGTGCAATCCTGCCTCTGAAAAAGAAGCAGAGACATGGCAACTCTGTGTCCTGAGAGTAGGGTGATGCCTTCTATCATAACCATGTATTCCTACAGGCTTCACAATCTTCATTGTAGGCATTGAGGGACCCACCAATCACTCCATCCCTCCTATAAAAAACCCCCTGTTTCCTGGAAAACATGTTGAAGATGTAAACAAAGAGAAGCAGCAGGATTTGGAATACTTTTTTTGGTCAGAAATACCATCTTTTCTCCAGCAATATCAATCCACTCTCAGCCCTGATTCTCTCCCTCCAAGGGTCACACTCATCCCTGGGGATTCCCAATACCCAGATGTGTAGCCTGCAGTTAGAAATGCAATCCCCACAGGTTTTCCCAGTAATCCACCAACACACCCCTAACCCTGTTGTCCCAGAGCCCAGATTAGCAGCTTCCAGAATCAGAATCCTCTGGTCATCTGTTGAATAGACCAGAGAAAACAAAGAACCACATCCACAGAAGAAACCCCTCTGAGTCTCAGCAAAGAAATCAGAACCTTTGTTGGGCCCCAATGGATCAAAAAGCCAAGGCTCTCCCAGAATAGGAGGAGTCATCTCTGACTGATGCCACTCCTGTCCCCTGAGGGACTGTTGGCACACTCCTCTCTCTGGCTTACGAGACTTTGGACCTGGGTACCACCCAGAGCCTTTTGGCTCAGAGCATCCTGCCTCACCTGCAGCTCGAGCCCAGCTCTCTGTCCCGTGGAGAAGGCCACTCTGCCTTCAAGAATCAGATCCAGGCCATGCTTTGCAGCCCAGTGCTCTTAGAATTTCCATGGTCAACCTGTTACTTCCATTGTCTAAGAATTACCATCATCCCCAAGACAAATGGAAAAGAACCGAAAGCTCCACAGACATTTCCCATCTTCTGAGAGACCATTAATTTTACAGATTTTTCTGAGCCTCACGGTAGCAGAAGTCAGCATGTAATGATTCCCAACAGCTGGAACACAGCCTTTTCTGAGCTTCAGAAACCACAGGCAGATGAAGTCAAGAATCAAAACTAAGAGGCTGTAACACGAAGGCCGGCTTATTGGGGTTTCTGTCCCACTGAGGCTGCTTTCTCACGAACAGATGTGAAACAATTCAAATTGCTCCTTCTTAAGTCCCCTAGAAAGGGCAAGACCATCAAAAGCAATGGTCTCAAGTGAAGTCACCACCCCTGGCCAGGACCCCAGTTACACACGCTGCACATTCACCCATGAGTTAGAGATTGACACCCGCAAACTACGAAGCCCATGTGGCCTTAGAAACTCCTTGACTCTCGTGGAAGGTGTAGTGAATGGTTTTAGGAAATTTTATAATGCTGAATTTTCACCTTGTAAAGTGAGTCCACTCTGGTCCCCTCCACCCCTCAAACTCCTGAGCAGTTCTCCCCAGAACCCAGAGCACACCTGTGACCAGTGAGTTCAACTGTGACAGATGTTAGATCAGTGTCCCCAGCACTGTCCACAGCCTCATGCAATGACTGCACTCCCCTGCATGGGCACCCTTGCAGTCTTTCTGATTCCTTCCTCTCAGTCTCCAGGTCTTGGGTATCCAGGACAGCTGTATCCATCTATCTATCTCCACAGTGACGTCTAAATCAGTGCAGTGGGGCTCTGGGCCCATTACCCTACCACCAAAGACACTTGGTTCCATGTTCTGCACTTCAGAAGAATCCACTCTTTTTTCAGCATTTATATATCCTCGGACATCTTAAAATGAATATATGCTCCATGTAACTGACCCCCAGATGACATGCCTTACTCTGCTGCTTCATCCCAACCTCTGCATCAGGTTCCTCAACCCTGCCTGCCTCCTCTCCATGCCAACCCTCATCTCATGGGGCACAGTAGCCGATCCTCAAACCACATAAGCCCCCTGCACCCACCCCTGCTACTCAGCCAACTTCCTTTCCTCCCTCACCTTGAAGAACCTCCATTAGCTCCTGCCATCTCGTCTTCAGGAATCTGCCCAAATTCGTTTCTTTTGATGAGTTTGAATTGTCAACTTGCCACACTTAGAATCATCTGAGAACTCCAGCCAAAGAGTGACGTAGATCACATTGGTCCATGGACAGAGTGGGGGGGGGGGGGCTGCTATCTTGGTAGTTAATTAACAGGAAAGATTCACACATCCACACTGAATACGGGCAGCACTATTTTATTGAGCTGGGCCCTGAACTGTGAGAGAGTGCAAGAAGCCAGCTGAGCAGAAGTGCCAAGCAAGCACAGACCCACACATTTATGCTCTCTGCTCCTAATGGGGTGTGTGAGCCGAGAAGTTCCTGCCCTGACTTCCCAGCAAAGATGAACTGTAATCTGGAACTGGTCTTTGTGGCCATGGTATTTATCATAGCAATATAAGCAAAGCTAGAACCGTCGTTCCATCAGAAATCATGTTCCAAAGCCCCCTAAAATCTTCCCAGAGCGCTTAGTCCTTAAAGAGCCAAAAGGTGGAACATGACATAGCCAGGGTTGCAAGTAGCAGCCTTGCTTAAGTTCTGCCGCACCAGTCCTTCACCGTTCTTTGCACATATCACACATATGACCTTAAACATATCACATGTATGATTTCGGGTTATTTGCAGAAGACATTCTTTGTCTGGGAAGACTCTACAAGACACCTTAGCTCACACAGGACAGTTCAGAGACTTCCTCTCTTATTAACTTGGTCTCTTAACTGCTCCTGCATCCTCTGCCATGGGATGCCCTTGCCATGTCTTGTTTCCCCTATCGTCCTCTGACTTGCACAAATGGGGGTTCCGTGAAGACAGAGCCTTGTCTGGGAACTGAACCCAGGTTCTCGGGAAGAACAGTGAGTATTCTTAATGACTGAGCCATCTCTCCGGCCCCTTCGCCTTATTTTTTAACTAAGAGTTGCTCACTGAACCTGGAGCTCACCAATAGGCTAGACGGGCTGACCAGTAAGTTTACTTTCCTTTAACACCAGGGTTGCAGACTTGTGCCACGGTTCCTGGCTATTCCATGGGTTCTGGAGATCCAAACTCATGCTTGCATGGCAGACACCTGACCGACCGAGCCATCTCCCTGCTCCCTTGTTTTTATATATGATCCCAGAGCCCTTTACAAACTAGGTAAATGTTCCTCTGCAGAGCCAGGACTTCCGTGAAGTCACAGAAAGGGTCTTGCGACACCGTAGCAGCAGTCAGTAGAGCACTGTGCCCATCTTCCTGCAGGTGGTCATCTTCAGCCCAGGTGGGGCTGACCCACAGTGTCCTCACCTGAAGCCCAAAGAGGTCTCAGACCACAGGGTAGCACTTAAGACTCCTATACAAGGACATGATATTCCAAGTCATGAGGGAGAAAGACCACTCTGCAGGCTGCAGAGGAGGAGAACAGGGAGCCACAGAGGGTACCTACAGCGCCTGGAGCAAATACACTGTGGATCTGTGCTTCAAATGCTGACTCGCTAATAAAGAAATGCCTAGCCCTCCACAGAAGATGCTTGCATCTCCCTCAGCTTGCCAGTTACCATGGGAACCCCACACTCTAGGACATCTTGGTACCACATCATCACAGCCTTTGTCCTAGTTGGGGCTTCTGTTGCCATGATGAAATACCATGCCCAAAATCAAGCTGGGGAGGGAAGGGTTTATTTGGCTTACACTTACACATCACTGGTCATCAATGAAGAAAGTCAGGGCAGGAATCAAACAGGGCAGGAACCTGGAGGCAGGAGCTGATACAGAGGTCATGGAAAAGTGCTGCTTAATGACTTGCTCCTCATGACTTGCTCAGTCTGCTTTCGTATAAAACCCAGAAGCACCAACACCCCCTGCCCCCATGTCTCGGAGTCTGGGAGAGCAGAGCAGAGCTGTACTCTACAAATGCTACTCAAACGAACAGAGAACAGACACAGAGCTCTGTACCCTGCCAGGAACCCAGTGCCAGACCCCAGCAGTGAATTGACCCCTGGAAGCTTCCCTTATAGCAACCTCGGCTAGGAAGACTGGGGGTAGCAGGAAGGGTAGAAGGAGGTAGTAGCCCTGTTCCCCCCTCAGAGCACATGGCCTTCCTCTCCACTGACGCTTCCTACTGTTCTGTTGTAGAAAAAAAAAAAAGCAGGACCACATTTGCTCCATCTATTTAATTAAATCTAATTAAATTTATTGGCAGCAAGGAAGTCTGATGCACAAAGAAATAAATGCCTGAGATAAATCACGAGGGCGTCCTGAGCAAATCGATCATCTTGGCCAGAGTCTCCAGACTGGATCCTTAGGATGCTTCCTCTTGAGTGGGGGTGGGGAGGGGGAAGAAATGGAGAGCTTAGAGTGGGGGGTTTACAAGACATCATCACTGCACTCACAGGAAAATGTCCAAATAGCCACACTACCTCACACAAGTCGACACGCTCAGCTATGCAGTTTGCTGGGTCTCAGATGTGGCAGGATGCAGGGCTCTGTTCCTGCCATCCGAGGACATCACGCCTCAGGCGATTGTAAAGGCAAAACTATAGACTGTGTCAAAGACTAAACCCTGGCCAACCATGGTCATACAGCAATTTTACCTGCTTCACAGTTCTGCAGCCTGGAGGCGCTGGGCAACGACTACCTACTCCCCCATATACCCAGTTAACACTGCATCTCCACGTGTGCACAGCCTTTGTGACCCGTGCTCAGGCCCTTGACAGGGAGGCTTTGTGCCGTCTGCCTTAAAGACGCAGGCTGGGTTTTTAGGGACTTCAGGCAGCCGGGCGTCCTGGGAGACAGGTCGGTAATTCCTTTCCCTGTAAGCGAATGACTTGTTTCTCCATCTACTCCTTTACATCCCTGCTCCCTCTTTTCTCTGACACCCACCATTCTCTCTGCAGTTACAAGTCTAACCATTCTAGGGATGCAGGCGGGATCCATCCTTGTGTGACCGGCAGAAGCCACTGAGGGCCTTTTACACCGTGGTTTGTACAGGAATACCCTTTCTCTGCATAGCTGAACAACAAACCCATTGCAGAGATGGACATATAGGTCACTCCCATCTCCTCACAGTGATGCTCTGAACACAAGTGTGCAAATATCCCGGGATTCTGTTTGCAGTGTTCCAGCAGCTACTCAAGAATGGAGCTGCTAGACTGTGATGATTCTATCTGAATTCCCCCACTTTCCCGTTTTCTCCACTGCAGCTGAGCCACTGTGTGTTCCCACCAACGCTACGTTCGTCGCGAGTCTCCCAGCTTCTGTCCATTGTTCCCAGCTTGCTGTGTAGTTTTTGTTTTGTTTCACTGGGGAGGGAGGGCAGTTCTCTCATGTATGAAGTGGTATTTGTCAGCCCTCTCGACTGCACACGTACACACTCACGAGCAGTCCTGTCCCGTCGGCCAGGCCCTCCCATCTCCTATCACAGAGCCTTCAGGATGCTCCCAGGTCTTGGCATTCCTAAGTTGACCAACATCATGAGACTTTTTGTTCCAGGGTATAGTTTAGAACTCTTCTTGTAGTGTGGACCCTGTATTACAAGAATTCTTATTTATCATTACTTTAGATACAGGGACAAGTCTGCACATGGAGGGATCTACATTTCCAAATGAATCAACTCAGCTACACCAGACAGTGGTGGGTTATGTTTTCTCTTTCACAGTACAGTTCACTGCTGGGAACAAAAGAGAACTGGAAAGAAAGGTTAGGACGGGATAAGAACCCATGCTCGCTCACACTCCTTTCTGTGGATGGTACACAAGGTGCTCCAGCCACAACTCCGTTTGCAAACTATAACTTTGAGAAACAGGAGCAAGAGGAGAACCAGGTCCCGTGGTAAAAACGCCCTGTGAGTGGTGAAACCACGGGGACAAGTGTCGTGAGCAGCACCAGTGAGTGGCAAGAGGCAGAGGCCCAGCCCAGTTGCGCTCTGCTCCCAGAGATCTACAGATGGAGGACTCACACTAAGGCAGATGCTATGGATGAGTACCAGGTCTCTACCCTCAAGTAACCCCGTGTTCTTCCAGCACAGTGTACCGCTACAGTCAACAGTCAAGACCGGAACAAGTATTTTCTCCAAACTCACAGAGAACTGATAGGGCTTCGGAAACTTTGAATGAGCAGAGGTCTCTGCCCAGTGTAAGTGGGGATCACTTTGGCTCTCACTTGTTCTTTGGGAAACAAACTGCTCAAGCTGATGGCTTCTGAACCCCTGTGAAAGCTGCAGACATCCTATTAACACAAGAACTGCACATAAGGGATTTTTCACTCACCTGAGTCATCACTGACCAAAAACAAGCTAGGATTAAGACCACCCTTACCCTAGTACCCTTCCTGTCATTTTGGAGAACTGAGGCACAACTCAGAAGCAGTAACCCTAAAACCTTACTGGAAATGGACCTCTTTGTCCTCCCTCACCTGTGAACCGCATGCTCAGAGTCCCCGTGTGTAACCTATGCACGTCTTACATTCAGAGTGCCTATGTGAAATATAACATGATCCTTGACTTCATAGATTCAGAGCACCCATGTGTGACTCATCCACAATTCTCCAATTCTGTGTGTTCTGGGTGTCTATGTATGGTTTTGTGTTCCCTAAGTTAGGAGATCTGCAGCCATCACCCCTTGGCGGACCTTCTCCGATGCCTGCTCTTGCACCGCTGCTGCTCCTTCATGCATATTCAACTTAGTGAGCATGTTACAGCTCAAATCCTCAGAAACTTCAAACTTTCCCCAGGAAAGCATAGGCACAGAAGTCTGCAAATGCAAAACACCACAGGAGAAGTAGGAGGGGTCCAAGAAGAGAAAAAAAATGAACTGCATGAGAAAAATGAGTTGCTACACTATCAAGGGAAACCTAATCAAGTTAGTCTAGCTTCTCAGAAGAACCAAGAGAGGAAGCAGAAACAACAACAACAACAACAAAAACCGGTGACGGGAGTGTTCAAAAAGCCCAGAGCAACAAAAATAAAACTACCAGCTGAGAACCCTTTGGAAAAGGTTTCCTTCAAACCTGAAGACAAAGTAAAGCAATTCCCAAGAAAGCAAACACTGAATTTCGTGTGCGCTGATGAACTTTCCCAGACACTGAGGGAAATTCTTCCAGCAGAAACAAATGAACCCTGTAGGTAATTGAAGACCACGTGGACAGAGAAGAGAGCAGGTAGTTAATTACAGAGAGAAGAGTAGTATTTGTGTCTCTTCCCATCTCTTAATGAATATAAAATAAAATTGTAGAAAATACTGCTAAGCCTGTAACATAGAGAAATGAATGTATGACATTTTGCCAATGTCAGCACAAAGGACGCGAGTATAAGAAATGCTGTTTTACTGCGGAGATGAAAACAGATGGTAAAGTGAAAATTTAACAAGGCACCACTGGGTTGATAACATAAAGATATGTAAATAGATATATAAAAATACTACAAAAGGTAAAAACACAGAAACATGTAGGAGTAATGTTTCTAAATATGACTAAAATTAAGCTAGCATAAGCCCAAAGTCATTGCTAACAAGTTAAGATATACAGAGTGAATCCTAGTTAAACACAAAAGTACTCAACAATAATTACCTAAATTATAATGCTATACTATAAAGTATTCACTTAATCCAAAGAAAAGCCAGAGGGAGAACAAAAGAGTGACATGAGCCCATGGGAAGTATTAAAAGCAAGTTAAATATCTCTGCTAAAAGACACATTAAATATAAATGGATCAATAATGCAGCCAAAAGGAAGAGACTGCCAGACTAGTTTTGAAAAAAAAATCCAAATACCCAACTCGATAGTGCCAAGACGAGACACACTTTTAGATAGATTTAAAATAATAGGGAAGACAGAGCTGTACCATGAAAATAATAAACAGAAGTGGATGGCTATACTGACAACAGATAGAACAGGCTTTGAAACAGAAAGTGCTGCTAGAAACAAAGAGGGCCATTTCAATCAACCCAAGAGAGATACATAGCAATCATAAATATACTTGTTGTGTTTCCCTATCACAAAGATCACAGGACTCCACTCACACACCAAGCAGAACAGGAAAAACCATGACACAGAGCAGGCTGTTGACACAGAGGACCACAGTGACTATGAAGATGGGAACTCAGACAAGGCCACAAGCTCTCTCTTAGGAAAACAAAACTTCATGTTGTTTTTGCGGATGACGGAACACTTATCTGTCACCATACAGGAAGGCTGTAGACTGTGCTTTTATTGCTTTTATGTATGTGCATCCCACTTTAACCCTTCCTTGATAGAAATGAGTTTGAGCTAAAATGTTAGTGCATATATCTTCTAGGTTTGAAATTAATCAAAAATAGGTTTACTTACTTTACTCAAAATAAAGTTTAAATAATTATAAATGCTGTTTTCCAAAATTTTGAGCTTGATAAGATAAAGAATACACTCAATACATACATAAAAGATTTTTTAGGTTTTTAAGCCATTAAAACAATGGCATAAATTTGAGAAGAACAATTCAATATATAATTTATAATCAGACATTAAATAGGATTAAATCACTCAGACGGTAAAGACACATAATGTGTCAAGAACTAAGACCCAACTTTAATGTTTCCAAAATACAAAGACCCTGACAGAGTTGAGGTACTTTCATGAAAATCCCAGACTTCAGGGAAAACTGTCAAACAAGGGAAGAAATTCCATAATTGGTAAACAGTAAAAGCCAAAATTAGTCATTAATCTAGATGTGCTAAAATGGCTTAGGCAAAAACTGTGGAATATATAGGAAGATGAGCAATTGTTATACAGAGCACAGAGAGGTAGGACACACCACTCAGCTCCCAGGTTATATGACAGAAAGTGGACATCATTCCCTGAGGCAGGAAGGAAGAGTAAAATGCCCCTGATAGATACCTGAAGACATATTGAAACCAAGTCACAGAGCTGAGAAGCTACCAAGTTCTCAGACTCTGCAATGTGCAGCTGATCACTGTTGACTCCCTGGCCCTTGTCATATGAGTCAGTGTAGTAAATCCCCATGGAAAACATACGTTTATCCTATTGGATCTATTCGTCTAGAGCAGTGGTTCTCAGCCTGTGGGCCATGACCCCTTTGGGGGACCGATCAGTCCTTTCACAGGGGTTGCATATCAGACATCCTGTGAATCAGATATTTACAATTCATAACAGCAGCCAAACAGTTATGAAATAGCCATGAAATAGTTTCATGGTTGCGGGTCAGGGTCACAGTGTAAGGGGGGTTGAGAGTCACCGCTCTAAAGAACCCTGACCGATACAGACACTTTCCATTAAGCATGGTGCTAAGCCACAGCCAATGTCATTGTGGCTGGTCACAATCGGTAGACCCCAAATCTAAGTCCTCCAGGCAATTGTGAAGTCCCTGAGCCTTCAGGCATTAGGTGCAGCCTGCATAAGCTGCAGACAAGCTCATAAAGGGGCAGAGATAGATAATACTGCTATTTATTTATTGCTCTCTGATCCTCGTATATCAGAACAAGATAATGAAACATAAGAGTGAGGTACTTGTTAGGAGCCTCTACACTTTAGCTCTGCCTTCTTCTCCAACAACCCTGTCACCTTCCCACATCAAATGGGGAAAATACAAGCCATAAGTTTTATATTTGCTAATGAAAACTATCAGAGAATAGAGCTTAGATAATTATACCCCCTGTACTCCACACACACTTTAAAAGTTATGAAAAGAAAAAGATGGTTGTGCCTAGAAATTCTTCTCCTGCACAGACCAAGAAAATCCCTGATGGACAAAGTTTAATTTAGGGTTCTGCCTTTGAACTGAACACCCACCGAAAGTCACCTATTCGGTGGGGACTTCAGTAGACCAGTCACTGGAGCTCCCAAGTGATATGGATGACAGACAGACAAAAGACAGAAGGCAGAAATGCAGTGTGTACCTTCCTCATCTGGGCAGGAGGAAGGGTGTCACACTGAGGACAGAAATACTGGTCAGAGGGGAAATCACTGTGCAAAAACACCAAGACCACAAGGACAAGGACTGTGCTACAGGCTCAGGGAAATTAGCCTCCATGTGTAGAAGTCAAAGAGTCACCACTGACGTGTTTTCTCAGAAGTCACAACAATAGGGTCACAGCAGGAACAGTCACACGGAGCAGAAACAGACACATGGAGCAGAACAGCCACACAGAGCAGGAACAGTCACACAAAACAGGGACAGTCACACGGAGCAGGAACAGTCACACAGAACATCAACAGTCACACAGAGCATCAACAGCCACACGGAGCAGGAACAGACACACAGAGCAGGAACAGTCACACAGAACATCAACAGTCACACAGAGCATCAACAGCCACACGGAGCAGGAACAGACACACAGAGCAGGAACAGTCACGTGGAGCAGGAACAGTCACACAGAACATCAACAGCCACACAGAACATTAACAGTCACTCAGAACATCAACACTAATGCAGAGCAGGAGAAGGAACAGAAGATGAAGAGATGCACAGGTTGACTCTAGGAAGAGATGACTTCAACTATCTGATGTTCACTGTTAACCAAAGTCTGCATAGAAAGCTTGGAAAATGTCAAATATATCCATCAGAAGATGCCACAAAGCTCAGCTGAGAAATGCCACAGCTGGGTGACACCTATCCTCTTAGACAGGTTGTACCAACACCATCATTCCTGTCCTATACCAAGGCCCCACTCTCAGTGTTATGATCTTGCTCCTTATATACTGTTTCCAAACAAACCAGTAAACAAGGCTTTTGAGAGCTGGTTTTTCCCAAGGTGAGGGACAACAAAAGCCCCAGGCAGTTGGGATTTAAACTGATGTCTTAGAAACATGCCTTCTCACAGACGATCATAACCTGTAAAGCCACATCTGTCCTCACCTGTCCAGCACCTGCCACACAGCAGGTGGCCACTGAGGCTCCCGGGAGAGAAAACAGAATTGTCTGGGATGCTCCTGCAGAGCCTGCAGCACTGTGCAAGAGGGAGCAGGTGCAGTGGGCTAGCTTAGCATCACAGACTCGCAATCAATCTCAAACAAACAAAAAATTAAGCTACTTGGAGAGATGGTTGAAGAGGCACCGGGAGCTACGAGCCAGAGGGCTAAAGAGTACAGGAGGCTGAGAGCCTTGTCCCATCGCTGCTGTCCTAAAACAGTCAGAGGTGATGGACCCTAACACTACCTCCTATTTGAAGAACAAGTTTCTTTCTTACTATAAAAATTAAGTGGGAAAGCCCTGGAGTACTGCATTCAGTGTTGTGCCAGTCGCAAGGTTTACCCACGGTCGCCCATCCTCGTACTCACACTGTCATTGCCAGGGGCTCCTCACCAGGGCAGAGTTGACATTGGTATCATGCCCTGGAGTCTCCAGGGCTAATTAAACCCTCTGGTCATCAAGTTAATCTACCCCCAGTAATTCATTACAGTGACTCCTATGCCGATTAAGCATTGCCTTAGCCTATTTTCAGTATAGAATAACAGGGAGGGTCAGAAGGAAGACGTGTTTTTATTTTAAGTGAGCACACTAGCTAGCTCTGCCCCTACTGTGTGCACACCACCATACCTCTTCCTGTCTTTGAAGGAATAAGCCCGGAAAGTAGCTGTCTGGGCAGACCCACTAGGAAAGCTCAGCCCCACTAGGAGCTAAAGGACTCAAAGTCAGATAGATACCCAAGCAGGTCAGAGGTCACTTTATGAAAAGAGGAGCAATTGTTGATGGCATGTCAGCCACTCCCATGATTGCAAAGCTACAGTCAGCTCTGCGACTTCTTCTTCCTAACAGATAAAACAGCATAAATACACGTGTGTGCTGAAGAAGCAGAGCACGGAGGGACAGGATGAAAAGGCAGGTGGAGAGTTATTGATCACGGAGAGCACACCACCACACAAGGTAAACGGCTTCGGGCATCTTCCAGAATCAGATCAGCGCAGAGCCCAGCACAAAGCTTAAGAGGGGCTTGAGGGTAGAACGCGCTCTGTAAATCAAGGTGAGCCCCCAACGTCCAACTCTAAAGTGCAATCTTAGAATCAATCGCCACCTTCAGAAGCCAATATAAAAGCATTAGCTCACAGCACGAGGTCAGCATTTCGAAAGAAGCAATAACTCTGCTCTGAGGCATTCTGTACTAACCAGGCTCCACAGAGACAAGCAGAGGAGCCACTGAAGGAAATTTCCATGCCAGGACCCGGCTGATGCCAACACAAGTGAAGGACATTCATGAAGGTCAACGCTACCAGGAAGGCATCCCTCGACTGGGGATATACGGGGACTCACCTGGTACTGAACACTGGAAAACATTCGTGAGAATGGAGAAACTGTGTTCAATTTAAAAATGTCAGAGACTCAAGCATGTCCAGCTGTCCTATAAACAGAGATGCACGATTCAATTTCAAGGAAGATGCGAGGTCTAAAAAGTAGTAACCAACAAACCCAATAGCTTTAAATGACAACATTGATAGAAGTACTAATTGTTATTTTATAATGCTTTAGTATTTTAAATAATCCCTCAGAATAAAATAAGCCTACTGATGTTGATATGTGGCAGAGCCCGCCAGAGGCTGAGGCCTCCTGTCAACGGGCCAGATGTGTAGCCATATTCAGAAAGCACTCTGTGACTGCATTTGGATAGATTTTACTTGTAGTTCTAATTTCCAATGGGTGATGGTGTCTTCATTCAGCAAAAAATAAGTTAAAATTTAACATACCATAGAACAGCGGTTCTTAACCTGGGTGGGGTGGGGGGGTTCAGATGACCCTTTAACATGGGTCACAATGAGATATCCTACATATCAGATATTTACATTACAATCCATAACACTAGCAAAATTACAATTATGAAGCAGCAACGAAAATAATTTTATGGTTGGCGGTCACCACAACATGAGGAACTGTATTAAAGGTTGAGAACCACTGTCATACATAGATGCTTCTAGATAAATTGCCAAGCCTCTTCTGCAATTGCTATCTCAGTCTCAGAAGTTTTACTGCCCCAACAATACTCTAGAAAACCAGAATTTTAATTCATAAAGAGGCGGGACTCCACCAGCCGCCAAAACTAAACAAAAAGCAAAAAATTGACTCTGTGTCCGCCTACACTGAAAGGAAGACCGGGCGGCCATCTACATCCCAGGCCAAGGGCATCGGCCCTGAAATACCAGAGACTTCATTGTCTTTTGTGTGGAGCACTACCAGCCACTCCATCAATGCCAGGGCAGGTTAAAGCTCTGGGCCACTGAAGTCAGAGCACAATGCCACTGGTACCAAACGCAACCCCGGGCAGCCTTGGTACAGGTAGAGGGAGACAAGCCCCTAGAGGTCACTGGCTTCACAACTAAGTATCTGTGAACAAGAGTAATGTGTGTCAAGTCAACTCCCTATGGTCTATGTACTCAGGCAGGATGGTGCACACAGAAGCAACTGAGCTTACAAAAGGCAAGACCCTGGAGCGCATCCGCCACCCCAGCCTTCAGCCTCTACTGAGACTTTACATCACTGTAGAGAGTGTGGGATGTTGGACTTTCTGAGTCTCTGAGTTCATCACCAGAGATACAGTTCATATGGGAAGCTAAAGCTGATCTCAGAACAGTAAGGAGCAGAGCTAGGCTCCCAGAGTCAGAGTGTAGACATCAGGAATAAAGAGAGAACCGTTATAGATAGGAAGGCAGCCAGACAGGGGAAAGACTGCTCATGCTTATAGCACTGTGGGGTAACTAATAACACAAGCAGTCAAATATCTCAGAGAATTTCTTAAACAGATTTTAAATATGCTCAACAAAGGATGTGATAAAAATCCGAGATGGATAATATGTGCCCACTCATCACCCCACTCTCTGCATTCCGTTAAGGGTCACACTGTCCTCCACAAACACATACAATGATGACGAGTCACTCAAAATGATATTTTAAATCTGGAACTTCAGATCAAATCATTTGCATGCATATCTCCAAAACACATTGTCACAGAGATGACAAGCATGGTCTTTCTGGCTCTCTGGTTTACCAGGTGCAGAAACTGAGGCTAACACAGAACACGGTAAATTTCTCAGACTTCACAGCTACTTCTGGAGTAAAGCCTGAGTTTCATGTCATCAATCTTTGTGTAGTCATTCCTAAACAGCCTACAAGTGGGCGGTCAGTCATGGGACACAGAGCCTCTGCCTCAGTGGACAACTTAGCATGGGATTTACTTCCTCTTCTAAGCAGGCTCAGAGGTCTCTGCTGCCCATAGTTCAAGGCCTCCACAACCCTGCTGCAGACAGACACAAGCTGGCCAACTTCTGAAGAGTTGTATGTAATACTATGTCATACATTTCCAAAGCTCAAATAGTACTTTCAACTATTTTAATTATTTCGAATTCAATTACATTTTGATCTTCTGGCAGAGCAGACCCACAATCATAATAAACTCTTTAAAAACATGTGATGATTATATATACGTCCATCTCAGAAGAACTATGGAACACTATAGTGAATACACGGATTCAGAAGGCTGGGCAGGATGAGAATTTACACAGAGCTTCCTTTTGAAATAATGTCCTAATGGTTTCAAAGGAGGTAATTTGTGTGTATTTACACCGAGGCAGATGTTGCTACCTGAAGAATAAAACACCTTGTGAATCTCCAGCAGACATGTAGACAACCAAGTATCCAGCAATAGAGTCTTCTAGAAGCCAGGGATGTCTTACTTATACAACCACAGCCATGACAACACCTCTTCATCTGCTGGAGTAGGTGTGGATGTCCCAGAACCTCCACAAACAACAGACAGCTAGAGCTGCCAACCCTACGTTCTGTGTTCTGAATATTTCCTTACCCAGTATGAAGTTCTAGGTTGGTTTTATACTAAAAATAATAAAATTTTAAAAGTTACTGGTTATGATAAAAAACACTTAACTAAAATGAAACTATTAATAGAATCCTATTAGTAATATACCCATTTAGCTTGAATCTCATCTTTCTATATCATCTTCATATATTCACCATGAATTGTTTATTATCCTAAATATATTTGTTTATTCTCTTACTCAGCAAGGCCTACAACACCTACAGCAATGCTTACATTAGTGTCAAGAGCAATGCTTACAATATCTACAGCAGTGTCTGATCCCTACAGTAACATCTAAAAGAAAGATCTCTCCAGGCGGTAGTGACACACATCTTTAATCCCAGCCCTCAGGAGGCAGAGGCAGTTGGATCTCTGTGAATATGAGACCAGCGTAGTCTACAGAGCAAGTTCTAGGACAAGCTCCAAAGCTACATAGAGAAACCTTGTCTCAAAAAACAAAACAAAACCAAAAAAAAACCCAAAAAGCTAGAAATACCTAATCTCTACAGCAATACCTACAATACCTTCTTCAATGTCTACAGAAATATCAACAGTAATGCCTGCAATCCCTTCATCGATGTCTACAAGATTATCTAAAGCAACACCCATAATACCATCACCAATGTCTACCATACCTATAGCAATGTCATCAGCAATATCTATCTATGACAGTGCCAATAATACCTACAGCAAAGGCTATGAGAGCTGTTACCGATCCCAGAAATGTTCCTTTTTTAAAAAAGGGGCAAATTCATCATTAAAGCTTCAGACTCCTTATCCAAGTACTAGACACACAGCCACAATGTGAGAATCATTGAAACTCCAAGCCGAGTAACGGATGAATCAAATTCCAGCATTCAAATTCTTGTCTTGTTTTACATTTCTGTTGTAAATTAATTTTGGAAGCAAAGATTGCTTTGTTTGCAAATGTTACCTGCACCCATACAAGTACTGATCTCATGGTTCTAATATAATCTGTGTTCATACAAATCAGAGCAGAGCCAACATCTCAGCACGTGTGTACTAAGAATGAGAAAGGAAACTAGCCAGCACTATAATGTTAGAGTACAAAACCAGAAATATGGAATCTAAGGCAGTGGACTGCAAAAATATATACACGCCCCACAACAGCCCAGGAGTCAGAGGAACCTTGGTAACCTTTAACAGATAAAGAAACTTGTACAGTACCACCTGGCTGCCACTCAATGGTTCACGAGTTGGGCAAGGGGTTGGAGATTGAAACATACATAGACACGGGTCACCCTTGAAGCAAGATTTTATTGTGTGCCCCTTTTATTGTGTTCAAGGGCAGCTTATATAGGGCTCTCCTTGACTAACGGCCACACCCTAGCTCTCAGGACTTTTCAGCGACAAGACCACCAGAAACTCCTCCCCTGCCATCAGAAACTTATGAGGGTCTTGTGCTCAGAGCAGCTGCAAACATAGGAAAACAAGTTGCTTACTCCGGCAGGCAAGGGGTCCTAGAAAATTCAGGGTCTGAGGGTCTGCAGTCCCCAGCAGAAAATGTGATATATACAATGTTTTATTCACCCATGAAGAAAGCATGTTTTTGCAGGAAAACACATGCAACTAGAGATCATCAACACCACGGATATCACATGTGTTATCTTCTATGTCAAATCTAGGGGGAAAGGCACAGAGAACCAAGAAAAGAAAAGTCACAGGGACAGAGAATGGTAACAAGGGAGTCAATGGCAAAAAATGATCAAATTATACATTAGGCATTTATGAAAGTCGCACAATTAAATGTATGTTGTATGGTTAGAATGTATCAAGCAAAAAAAAAAACAAAAACAAAATCCTTGTGATTGGGCTAAAGCTTGTCATTTCAAAGCCAGTGGCTATTCCAATATTCTAACACTACTCCAACGACCCTTTTCTGTTCCTTCAGTTTCTGTTCCTTCTGTTCCTTCAGCTGAGTTTGGTTTGGTTTGGCTCCATGTTTTCTATAGCACAGGTGGTTTAGAAGAGCTGTCTCATACGGACTAGGTACTGACAAAAGATGAATCAGCCCGCCCTCCCTGGGTGATGCTGTGTCTAAAGAGACAGCTTACAGCCACTCCTCCCCTCTGCTTGTTCTGAGAGCAAGGGGATTTTTGGAACCACTTTTGTTTCCTTTGGTTGGTTGGTTGGTTGGTTGGCTTTGTTTTGGATTTTTTTTAAGTTCTTTGTAGAACAGGTAATACAGGCTGCTTCCAAATCACTGGATCCCGTTTTCTTTGTAACAACATTCGAAGGAGGAGGTGGGATTCCTAATCAGATTCATTGGTGAGTTATTAGGTGCTAAAATGGTTGCATTACCTTGTTTTTAACATCGCTTCCAACAGCTTCGGCTATCCATAGATTTTTAGGAAATATCATTTCATTGAGTCGGAACTATTCATTTAGTGAATCTCATGACCAATATATTTTTCTAGCATTAATAAACTTCCCTAGAAACATAAGCTCATATATTTGTGATTTGGGGTGCTGTCGGCATTAGGATGCCATGAATCAAGTCCCTGAGCTCATCCGTTGTCCAATAATTCATGGGATTCAAATCACCATCCAAGGAGTTCAATTCCTCTCTAAGAACTTGAAATAAGGTAGATAATTGAGGAGACCAGCAGCATAATGTCAAGGTGCCCACAAGGCTGTCACACCATGCTCACTTTATGTATGATCTGTTTTCAGCGCTGCAAAGTACACAGAATAAATTCCCTTTTGAATCATGGCATCCTAGGACAGTTCCCAGGGTACCATCTGCTCAGGTTGGCAATGCACAGCCCCGCCCAGCTCAGTGTCTAAAATAAACACATGAGAAAGCAGTAGTCACCACTCAGCTCACTACCTTCTTGCAATACACTTAATAAGCCATTCGAAATAAATGAATAAAATAAACATAAGGCAGGCAGAGCTTTGCGTGGTACAAAGAGGGGTGTTCCTCCTGCCCACTTCTGCCTGTATCTGGGCTCCAATGGAAGCTGCCTGAACTTGTCATGGGTCTGAGGTCAGCTCCTTATACTTTTAGATTTCCAGACAGAAAGGGTAAACTGTGGATCTTTTTGTCAGTCTTATATAAGGACTCAAAAAAGTTTTTTTTCACAGTAAACTTTTTATTTGTAAGAATTATATTTCTAAATAATGCTTTTAAAAAGTTTAATGAAATAATTACCTAGTTATTTTGATGTCTTTTGAGCATTATGAACTGGACATAATTCTATATCCTATTAGATCATTACAGTTATTCATACATGCTAACTGTCTGTACTGATGGGTTCACTGTGACCTTGCCACAGATCCTACCTCCCCACTGTACCAGGCCCCCTATCGTCTCTTCCTGTTATAGTTATCCCCTTTGCCTTCTGCATTCAGTCCATCTCTCAATTCTGCCTTCACGTTTGTAGAAGCTACGGAATGTTTCTCTTTCCAAGGCTGGCCTACTTTGCCTAGTATTTCCCTTTCCACTCACTTTACTAAAGAATAAAACTCCATTGTGTGTACTGTGCATACATACATATAATGTATACATACAACTATCCATTGATGGGCCTCTAGGCTGACTCCCGACAGCCATGGTTAGCAGTTCAATGATAAACATGGCTATGCAGATGTCATTACTGGAAGCTGACTTCACTTCCTCAAATGCTTTTGTGTTTTGGTGGAGAATGGCTCCATCAACTCATATATCTGAAAACTTGGTTCCCAGGTCATGGAATCATTTGGGAAAGACTAGGAGGTGTGGTCTTGTTGGAGGAGGTGTATCACTAGGGATGGGCTCTGAGGTTTCAAAACACTCCCTAGATTCACAGTGCACTCTCTCGCGCGCTCTGTCTCTCTCTCTCTCCCTCCCTCCCTGCCTCCTCTCTCTCTTCTTCCCTCCCTCCCTCCCTCCCTCCTTCCCTTTCCCCCACCCCACCTCATGGTTGTAGATCCAGATGTGACCAGCTTCTCAGCTATTCCTTTGCTCTACCATCACAGACTGTAACCCTTTGCAACTGTAAGCCAAATTGATAATTTTCTATTATAAGCTGCCTTGGCCATGTTTTAAGACAGCAATTAAAAAGTGTCTACGACAAATGCCTACCCATGAGTAGGACAGCTGGAGCACATGGCAGCTTTGTTCTTATTTATGAGGTTCTTCCACAGTCATCTCCTTGGTGGTTGTGCTAATTCGCATGCCTACCAACAGCACAGAAGGTTTGCATATAGTGCTGGTATGGGCTGGTTTATACAGTGCTATTGTGTTGGCATATCTTCCTCCTGTCTAGTTTGCTTAGAGGTTTTTTTTTTTTTTTTATCATGAATGGGGTGGTGAATTCTATCAAAGGCTTTTTCCATATCTATCAAGACGATCATGAGTTTTGAAATTCTTTAGTCTATGTAAGTGTTGCATAATGCTTACGGATTTGCATATTTTGAACTATCCTTGGATCCATGAAATGAACCAACCTGAGCACCATGTATTTTTTTTTAACTGTTGTTGAATCAATCTGCAAGCTGTTGGGAGCAGTGAGACCCCAGATCCTGAATTTCTTGTAATCCCCTAATCTGAGTGCCTACAGCTGCTCTGAGCATGAGACCTTCAGGAGTTCCTGATGGCAGGAGAGTGGTTTCTGGTGGGTTTGGCTGGGGCGTGGCTATCTCTATATAATCTGTCCCTGAACACAATAAAGGGGGCAGTCTGGGGAATTCAAGGATGACCCGTGTCGCTGTCTCTCTGTCTGTATTAATTGTGTATTTTAACCTCCTGCCCCTTGCCCGAATCTCGCGAACTGGGTAAAAGCGCACCGAACGCAGACACAGGGGCGCGGTGCGCAGCACAAGCATCTTATTGAGGATTTTTGCATCTACCCCATCAAGGTCATTAATCCCTAGTTCTTGCCATTATGACTTCATCTGGTTTTGGTAATACTGTATCCACAAACTGTTTTATGGGGCAATCTGAGGAACACCACGATTAGTTCTTTAAGTGTTTGGCAGAGTTCTCGGGCTGTAAATTTTAATGAATTACCAGCTTGATTCTACTCAAGCTTCAGAGAATTGTCCCATCTTTCTCCCGCCAGCTTAATCAACTGTCTGCTTGCAGTGAATAAGCAAATTGACACCCTTCAGCCTTGGAAGCTGTAATGGAAATTGAAAGCAGAGTATTATCCTTCAGCAAACAATCCTTGCACTGATTATTTTAACTAACGCCATGTGAGCACCTTGGCTACTTAATCATAAAAACTACAAAAGGCACCAAATCCCAACAAGGCACAATGCGATCTTGGGAATATCAAAACTATGGCTTTAGTTCCTTAGCACAAAATTGGATTTTTTTTCCTTCCACTTTGTGTCATTTTTCCTCTGCAACAGATAGGTAGCTACCACACAGATGCTGTAGCACGCTGGGCTCTTTGGTTGAGGCAGAGCAAAGCCGTCAGTCTGCCACTACTTTTGTGTCTCTGCCTCTTTTCCCCTGGTGGGATGCAGTCAGTCCACAGCACTGGGAATTCTGCTGGGGAGACATTCACAGGGTACAGCCCGCTCCAGTAGGGTCAAGGTGAGACACAGGGTACAGCCCGCTCCAGGAGGGTCAGGGTGAGAAGAAAGTGACTGAGCCATGGGTAGGGCACACTCCCAACCGACTGCTTGCCAGAGGCCGTGAGAATTCTCCCAGATCTCTGAAGGGAACGGCGATCTGTTGCTTCCACGCTGAAGAAACAAGGAAGAGTGAGTCTTTCTTGGGTGCTAGTCTTTTTGTTCCACAAGATCTCACTGGTTTCTGTGACAGCACTGACCACAGCATTTCAGAGAAGTGTGACCTTTGTGATGTAATTTCCCAAGCGCATTGGTTATAATGGCAGCTGGGGACAACTTCCAGGTGTTACAGAAAACCACTCTGATTACTAGTAAGTGGTCATTGCTGGTGGGTCTGATCCATCAATACACTCAAATGGCTCCGCCTGTCTGTTTGCTGCTGCTGAACAGCCTTGCTCCCCAAAGCCCCTTCCAGGAGCACCAGCCCTCCATCCCCTTTGCCATGCTGATCGTGTGAATGCTTTGTCAGGCACTAGGTGACTTCACAAGGGTGTGGAGAGCAGGAGGCACTGGCTTCCTCACACAGTTCCAGCCCTGTGTTCTGCTCACGGATGATGAAAGCAAGCAATTACAGAACATTGCCTTATTCTCACCAATCTCCAGCCTGTCACATCACATTTAAGTCATTGCCCTCTTTCACTTCTTGGCAAAACTATAAGGATAATGTGTATGTCTTCTTTTGTGCTCTTGTTTGTCCCATACTCGTGGATGGCTGCACTCACATGCCTGATTGCTGATGATGGGAACGAGGAGGTAGGACTGCCTGCCTGCCTGCATACAGTATAGCTGCTGAGCCTGCCAGGGTTCAGCAGACAGTTGATAAAATGGTACCAGACAAACTGCAATGAATCTGAGGAAATCTGTGCACAGAAGCGAGGGAAGGCTGGAGTCTCGTCTGAGCTGTGCAGAAGGCATCTGACAGGAGACCTCAGTGGTCCAAGGATGAGAACCTGAAACTCTTGCAGCAAATGAGGATGACAAGCAGAGGGGAGCTGACTGTGTGACTGTGTGTGACAGGCAGAGGGAGCTGACTGTGTGACTGTGTGTGTGTGTCAGGCAGAAGGAGCTGTGTGTGTGACAGGCAGAGGGGAACTGACTGTGTGACTGTATGACAGGCAAAGGGGAGCTGACTGTGTGACCATGTGTATGACAGGCAGAGGGAGCTGACTGTGTGACAGTGTGTGTGTGTATGACAGGCAGAGGGAGTTGACTGTGACTGTATGACAGGCAGAGGGAGTTGACTGTGACCGTGTGTATGACAGGCAGAGGGAGCTGATTGTATGTGACTGAAGAACAGCTGTATTTGGGGTGCAGGAGCTGTAGACAGATAGCGCAGCCCTTCCTGTGTACCAGCGGGTAACTAAGTTTTAGTCTCATCTTGGCAACTTCCAGCAAGGAACGCATTGCCTGATTTCCCTCTACCCCTTTCCCATTCTGATGAATGAGTGGAAAGTTAAATGGCCCCAGCCACAGGGAAGTGACCCACAGAGCAGCTGCTGGTGGGGGTGAGGTAGGAGGCAGGGGACAGTCGCCCTCCAGCTGCACCTGACTGACTGTGGGACAGCTCCTGTGCTGCTCACAGCTGTGCCCATACCTGGTCACCTGACACATCTTCCTCTTCAAAACTGACCTTGGAAGCTGCCTCTCGTTCTCATCCTGCCATCATTGTCCATGAGGACCTTTGGTGGCCGCACTCAGGCTGTGTCCCCCGGCCCCCTTTCCCCTATCATTAACACCTTTGAGGATTCAGACCTGCTCAGCTAGTGGCTGCCCTACACCTGGAAAAGGTCATGATCTAGCTGTGCATCCACACAAACGGTATCTGTGTCCTGACATAAGCTCACATCCACACATGGTGTGTATTTATTGTGTGATATTTTACTCTTTTGATCTTTTAAGGGGGCCACCACCCAGCTCCTGTAAATCACACACCGGAGGCTTATTAATACTTATGAGTGCCCGGCCTTAGTTTGGCTTGCTTCTTGCCAGCTGTTCTTGACTATGCTATGCTGACTACCTTTTGCCTGTGGTCTTTTATCTTTCTCTATTTCTGTAGCTTTTCTTTACTTCTTTCTCAGTGGCTTGCTGAGTGGCTGCCCCCCGACGTCCTCCTCTCCTTGTTCTCTCCTTGCTTCTTTTTCCCCTCTCCTCCCAGAGTTCTCCTTCTATTTATTCTCTCTGCCTGACCAGCCCCGCCTATCCTTGCTCCTGCCTCGCTGTTGGCCGTTTATCCCTTTGTTAGGACCATCAGGTGTTTTAGACAGGCACAGCAACACAGCGCCACAGAGTTAAACAAATGCAGCGTAAACAAAAGTCACACACCTGAAAACAATATTCTCCAACAGTTAATTCTTACAGTTAGCCATGAAATACCGTTTCTTTCTGTTTGCTTCAAAATATTCCACATACACACTTAAGTATGAAAATTCTCCTAAACTGGCTTCTTATATTCATTAAGTCTAAATGAAGTTTGTTTCCCTAAGACACCAGGTATTTTGTGGACGTGCAACCTTCCGTCTCTTCAACCCCACTGCCTTATTCCTCTCCTGGAACTGACCTGGAACAGGAGTTGGCTTCTAGTCATTCCTGTGCATGTTTCTGCAGACAGTTAACTACTTACACAAATACTGTGGAAGCTTCCAGGCATGACATTAGAGCTGCATACCCATACGGCCATATTTAGTTTAAATGTATAACAAATGCAAGGCTGCGGCATTGTGGGAAGCAAGGCAGCCCACTCCTTCCTCTGGCCAGCGGTTTACAAAGCTCCTGGCTATGAGCTTCAGAGAATCATCCCATGGTTCTGGAGACAGCACACAAGTCCCCAGTGCGATGTTCTCGGGGTAAGGCAAGGACACCACACAAGTGGCCAGTGTGATGTTCTCAGGGTGAGGCAGGAACACCCCACAAATCCCCAGTGCGATGTTCTCAGGGTGAGGCATGGGGCTGGCATCCTCCATAGCCTCGGTACCCAGAGAAAATGAGACTCACAAAACTGAGACCTAACTCAGACTGTGGACTCAGGAAACTTCTGGGCTTTATTTAACAAGCACTGTTGAGTTCGGGTCCAAGTTCAAGTCCCTGGTTCTAGGTCCCAAAACATGTCAGGAGTTTTGGGCCTGCTTCGTTTGGATGGAGGGCTCTGTCAAAGAAGACTGGTGGCTTGGCACTCAGTTTCCATGGGACCAGTACAATGTATGTCTCCACAACCTGTATGTCCCTGACGTCTAGACGACATTCTACTGAGTTCTCCACTAGCCTTTGTGCGTCTTTCACTTAACATGTCTTAGCTCCAGCCTGTATTGTGAATGGGATCTCAAACCCTCCTGCCACTCAGAATGTCTGCTTCTCCACACACACCTTGTAGATGGTCTGCTGATTCAGTGCCCAGACACCGTGGCCACTAATTTAGTTTGTCAATAGAATATTCTGATCTTCTACACGGCTATATTATATACAATATCGTTTTCTTAATCTCTTTAAAGACATTGTGCACATAAGCAAACGCTACTTGATGGACACTCAGGCTGCTTCCTTGGCTTGACTGTTTGGGGAGTGTAATGAGCAGAGGTGTGCAGGTATCTCTGTGGAGGGCTGGCTTGGAGCATGGGGATTACTTTTAATTAAGGTGTTTACAAGTGTCTCGTAGCTGGGAGCCACAGCAGTGTGACAACTTCTCATCCACTGACATTTTCTTTATTAAGGTGGAAGCTAAGAATTCATAAAATTAAAATAGGACTGGAAATATGAAATGCAAGGGAAAACCCCTGGGCTTTGACACAATAAAAGAAACATTTTCAGAGCCTCTCCAGTGGTCAGCTCTGGGAGGGACATGTCTGCCCTGGAAGGAAACAAAGGTTAACAAACGAGAAGGCCCGTTTCTGACACGTAAATCTCAGGAGCATGGAGGGAAACCTTCTACCAGCTGCCTGCCTCCCAGGGGCAGAGGGCACGGCTCTGCCAGCGCTTCTGCAGGACTCTCGTGAATCTTAGCTCCGGTACAGACGAGAACAAAGGGCCAGGGGTGTTGTGAGAGGAGATCCGTGATGCGATTGCAGTAGCTCGTCTCTGGGCTGTTCGGGTGGGAAATCACCCTCACCTCGGTCTCCAGTGCCACTGTGAGAATTACAGCAAATTAAACACATGGCATATTTTCAGAGGGAAGCTAAAAGTAGTCAGATTAATTTCACATTATCAGACCAGTGAGATGGCTTAATGGGTAAAGACACCTGCTGCCAAGCCTGACAACCTGAGTTCAATTCCCAGAACATGCTCGGCTGTCCTCTGCCCTCCACCTGCTCACCATACACAAGTGCATCCTCATTCATAGTCCTCTCTCTCTCACTCTCATAAATAAATGTAAAGTAATCTGAATTAAATTTTAACACTCTTGTAAAGCAATTACAAAGTACACAAAGGCCAACGGTGTCTATGTTGATCCTTCTGGACTCTGATTCTGTCACCCAGATAGAGCACAGTATGGTAGCATCCAACTGGGTTATTCAAGCCACAACGCCACTCTCCACACAAATCACCTGCAAGAACACAAACACAGACACCAACCTGAACTGTTAAAATACCATCCACGCTATGCCAATATAGTCATATGAAACACTTAAATATTTCTGCGAAGGACCACAGCTTGGTAAATAAAAAGAAAGGGTATAACCTAAAAACGAGATTTCCAGGGGCCAGTGAGATGGTCCAGAGGGTAAAAGCACTTGCCACACACACCTGACAGAGCTGGCGTTGGTCCTCAGAACCCATGTGAAGATGGATGGAGAGATCCAACCCTACAGAGCTGTCTTCCGACCTCCACATGTGTTTTGTGGCAATAGGCACACATGCCCACATGCACATCACACACACAACAACGATAATCTTCAAGTCCTTTGAAGTAAAAATTTCACACTGAAGAGTGATTCCTATAAGATAGAGGTATAACTTGTTCCTTCTCCTAGTGTCAGACATAGCAGGTTAACAAATTTATCATCTTATCCCATATCACCAAGCCACCCAGATCCTAGAGACATCGTGCAGGGGATGTCGAGTCACATAACACTGCCGCTGCTTCAGGGGTGGCTACACCAACCCCAGGCTGGTCATCTCCCTGCTGTAGAGTCAGATTCTCAAAGTGTTGGGAAGTTACTGTAGAAACTTCAGGAGGAAGGCTTTGGGGAGAGGATAACATGCACCAGAAGAAAACCAAAGCACAGGCCCATGATAGCAAAAGCGGATGAATCTGTGCCCGCCTCCCACCTTCCACTTCGCTGTACGCAATCCGTTCAGCAGTGATGCATCATGTCCCTGCCAGGGCACCAGCCTTCCTTCCTTCATTGGGATGTTAAAAGAGGGAAGAAGAAACAAAGGCAGACACAAAACATCCAGCTGTTACAAAAGCCAGGACCAGCTGCAAGGTCAGGCAGCATGGAGAACAAAGTCGTCCCCGAGCTGGGAGGGGACACTTTAAGGGGCAGGCAACACACTGAAAATGAAGGGCAGCAACAGCCAGGTCACTTGGGGAGGAGCCAATTATTACAATAGCGTGAGTTCCTCACAGAATCCCAGTGAGAAGAATAGGAGGTGCTTTAATAAATACACAGCTGGAATTCTGAGGAAAACCAGAACCAAACCAAATGTTCACTTATTGATCTTGACACATACACAAACACACACATACACACACATAAAATTAGTACATATATATACATATATATTAGTACATATATATGTATATATATGGGTAATTCTTCCTTCTGGTAACATGTCTGTTCAGAAATTAAAATTACTTTCTTATTTCTATCTTGGAAAGCAGAAACCGTGAATAAATGTTTGAGAGATGGAAATATCTTTTGAAACAGTGGGAGTCACACGAGAACAGAAAGCATCCGCAGGTCTAGGCATCACACACATCTGACCAGATGGGGGGCCAGCCCAGCACTTCATCCTGTACATATACACTAAACTGTCACAAGGTACCCCATAAATATGCATAATGAAAACACCAGTCAGTGTTAACAATGAGTGGCAGCAAGGCGACAGACACACTGGAACACAGCTACAAAGAAGTATATTGTGGAACACTCCTTTGCACTGTGGGAAGATGTGTCACTGTGACTGGATTAATAAAAAGCTGAATGGCCAACAGCTAGGCAAGAGGTATAGGTGGGACTTCTGCACATAGAGCTCTGGGAAGAAGAAAGACAGAGTCACCAGTCAGATGTGGAATAACCAGGTTGGGCATAATAGAGAAGAGGTAATGAGCATGTGGAAGAATGGAGATTTAAAAATATGCCTTTTAGCCAGGCAGTGGTGGTGCACGCCTTTATTCCCAGCCCTCGGGAGACAGAGGCAGGTGGATCTCTGTGAGTTCAAGGCCAGCCTGGTCTACCAACACCAAAGCTACAGAGAAAACCTGTTTTGAAAAACCAATATGTATGTATGTGTATATAATATGTGTGTGTGTGTGTGTGTGTGTGTTAGTTTAAGTTCTAAGAGCAGGTTAGAAACAAGCCTAAGCTAAGGCTGAGCTTTTATACATAATAATAAGTCTCCTTGTGGTTATTTGGGAGCTGGCTGGCAGGACAGAAAAAGACTGGTTACAGAGGTAAGCTAGCCACACCAACTCTACCCCTAGTTCTTAGAAGGTAAACTGATGTAGACTGTGAATATGTTTTATTATAATTGGTTAATAAAGCTGCTTAGGCCTATGGCAGGACAAAGTATAGCTAGGCAGAAAAGCCAAACTGAATACAGGGAGAAAGAAGAGGAGCCGAGGGAGACACTAGCAGCTGCCAGAGAAACAAGGTGAGAGGTAACAAGCCACAAGCATCATTGCAATATATAAAATAATAGAAATAGGGTAATTTAAAAGAGTTAGTTAGTAATAAGCCTGAGACATCAGTCAAACTTTTAAAATTAAAATAAACCTCAGTGTTTATTCAGGAACTGGTGAGTGGGAGAGAAACTTCCAGTTACAATTAATCCCTCAAGTGATATCCTATTTTAATAGAGCTTTTTCAATTTTATTATTATTATTATTTTAAGTGTGTGAATACTTGCCTACAGGTGTGTCTGTGCATGGTGCATGCAGTGCCTGCGGAAGCCAGAAGAGGGCAGCAGATTCTCTGAAACCAGAGTTACAGATGGCTGTGAGGTACCCTAAAAGGTGATGGGAATTGAACCCCAGTCCTCTGGAAGAGCAGTCAGTGCTCTTAATCACTGAGCCATCTCTCCAGCCCTAACAGTGTTAAAAATAATTCTGGTCATGTTAGCAGATGATATCAAAACATTATAATAAACGCAGGACATGCAAATCATCACCACCACCCCTCCCTGCAGAAAAAATAAATATATTCAAGCATCTTAGTATACACAAGAACATGAAACTCTCACAGCGTGAACACCTTCTTGGTTATGTAGATGGATTCATGGCAATAGCTGTGTCTGAGTCCCCAGATCCAATACAATAGGTCCTTCACCCAAGCTGGTCACCACCCACCCTGCAAGTAAGTCCAGAGAGACAACATACTTCCTTGGCAAACTTAAGTCTCCACATTGTGAACAATGCACAAGTGCCCCCCAGCTCCAAAGTTCTGACAGGCTGTAAAACAGGAGAACTTACAAGTTAAAAAAAAAGAAAGGAAGGAAGGAAGGGAGGGAGGGAGGGAGGGAGGGAGGGAGGGACAGAGAAGAGAAGAGAAGAGAAGAGAAGAGAAGAGAAGAGAAGAGAAGAGAAGAGAAGAGAAGAGAAGAGAAGAGAAAATCTGATGTCTGACCAACAGAGTGGCATTTCACATCTTTATGCATTGCGATTCCGCAGAGCTGCCCTGGAACCCAGAGCTGCTAAGACGACTTCCCAAGCTGAACACAGTTTAGATACCGTGGCAGAAAGGGACCTGAGGCAGAGCTTCTCATCCATACACGTAAACTCCCGACAAAGCCAGGAACTCCTCGTGGAAGGAAAGGGCATAGGAACCTCTCCAGGGCCGCTCAGGAATCCAGGGGACACAGAGGACCACACAGGCGTGTGTGGACTTGAACGTTCCCACGCAGGCACGTGCACACACGCATGTTGCCACGCAGGCACTTGCGGACACGCATGTTCCCACGCAGGCATATGAAGACACGAACGTTCCCACACAGACATGTGCGGACACGAACGTTCCCACTTCCCTGTTCTAAAACCTCCATCTTTCCTAAGGGATTTCGTTTCTTCCGACAGGTGCCCTCTATCTACCCCATGTCTCTTGAGTTAGGAAGCTGCCCCCCACATCTAGAAGCTCCTTTGCGTCACTAACCACCACAACCTCAGTGGCGTTCTCTTCCACTACTCTGTAGGTGCCAGGATGAGTCCCAGGCCCTTGGGCACAGACCTAAGAAAGCGGCAGATAACACAATCCCTCCTCTACGTTCTCTATCGGCATTAAAGGTGCTATATTATTTTCATCTATTTTTTGTAAGTTCAGAATACAGTGCTTAAAAGAATCTATTACTTGAGAACAACAAACTAAACGCTAACAAATTGCTAAGTGTTTTAATTGGTAGTCAAACGTTTGCAGAAGTTTTGTCTGTGAAATCCCTAATCCGTTTATTAACCATGTATATAATGCATGGCAAAGGTTGACTGCTTAATGATAAAATAAAAATCAATTATTTAATAAGTGCATTAAAAACTGAATATTAAATTAAAGAGAAATTGAGTAATCAGTCCTCATCTCAAACAAATCTCTTACAAGTGAAAGAACCATGAATAATTAATGAACATTCTCTCCAGCAGGATAGCAGGCAAGACACACTAATTAAACCTTATATTACAGACAAACATTAAGGATAGGACAACTTTTAGATTGTTTAACTAGACTAACGTGTTAGAAAGTAGAGTCTTTACAAGATCAGAAAGTACCTGGATAATTTTCAATAAATAAATATTAACGCATGAAGAGTAGACTGAGTATACACAAGGTACATCTGAGAGAGCACAGATATTCAACTTACAAGAAAATGCCAAAATTCTAACGGTGTGTAAACAAGCACCCTGACATTAAAAAAAATAAACAAACACACCTGTCCTGCAGTGCAAAGACACTCTGGGTTTAATCTCAAACTGTGTATGTCACTGCAGCCAATTCCGCCCCCCCACCCCCGCAACAATAACGCAGAGCATGTACTCAAGCAAAGATAATTCTTCAGAAACGCATCACATAAAACAAACAAGAGGAAAAGAAAAAGAGAGTAAAATAAAACAGGAGACACATCCATCCTAACAGATAGCAAAACACACACAGAGAGCCCCACAGAAACCAGAGAGAGGAGGAGAGCTGAAAGGCCCAGTAACGCGTGACTTATTACACGCACCCATGACCACACAGAAGGCTCCCATACGCAGAGGAGCAAAGAAGAAAAATCAACTCAAGACCTGGATGAGAAAGTTTTAAAAATCACCTAAAAGTCAAGCAAATGGAAGATAATTTTTTAAAGAGAAGAATTCAGCAAGGATCCTGAAGTTCTGAAAAAGAACAAGAAGGGAATATTGGCAATCAGCTGATCAATCAAAAGGACAGGGGAGGCTCATCATCAATGATAAGATCCTTTGTGTCCCCTGAGTCTTCTGTGCTTCTGAATGAAATTGAACAGGATTTTTTTTTTCAATTTCTGTGAAGAACTGCAGCAGAATTTTGGTGGGGAGTGCACCGGGTCTGCTGATTGTTTATATAATGGCTGTTTTCACAATATTAAATCTGTCGATCCACAGGGGAGGTCTTTCCATCTTGTGGTATCTTCTTTAATCTCTTTTTCCAGTGTCTTAAAAGTTGCATTCTATTTTTTTTCCTTTTATTGAAAACAGACTTTTTCTCACATTATATACCCTGATGAAGGTCTGCCCTCTCTCTCCTCCTCCCCTCCCCTCCAGGTCCACTCCCTTTCTGTCTCTCATTAGAAAACAAACAGGCCTCTAAGGGATAAAATTAAGATAAAACCAAACACATCAGAAGTGGATAAAGCAAAGAGAATGAGAAGACTCCAAGAGAAGGGACAAGAAACAGAGATCCACTCATTCACACACTCAGGAATCCCATAAAAACACAAAACTGGAAGACATAAAGTCTATGCATAGGACCTGTAGGGTAAAAGGAGGGGAAAGATAGATAGACAGACAGATAGAGATTTATTATTTTAATATAGAAAAGGAAAATCTGTGATGTGACATTTTGAGACAAGAAACCTACAAAGATGCCATGAGCTTACATTCTGCTGGCATCTACTGTTGGGCATGCAGCCTGCCCTTAAGAGTAAATTGCTAAGCTGGGCGATGGTGGTGCACGCCTCTAATCCCAGCACTCGGGAGGCAAAGGTAGGCAGTCTCTGTGAGTTTGAGGCCAACCTGGTCTACAAGAGCTAGTTCCAGAAAAGGCTCCAAAGCTACAGAGAAACACTGTCTCGAAAACCAAAAAAAAAAAAAGAGAGAGAGAGAGAGAGAGAGAGAGTAAATTGCTTCTCTTCTCCAATGAGATACCCTTGGAGAAAACTAAATTTTCATTTGAAAGTGGTTATAAATTGGAGACAGCATCCAGGCTAGGAACGGAGGCATGTGGGCATGTGTCTACCTCCCCTTTCAGCTCTAGGACCCCCCCCCCCCTGCTGCAGACCCGGGCAGGCCCTTGCCCATGCTGCCTTAGCCTCTAGGAGCTCACAGGGGTTTCCACCTTGTCAATTCAGAGGACCCTTACTCTTGAACACTCTCATTGTATATGCCACTCATTTCCTTGGTTAGATTCAGTCCAAGAAAATTTTCAGGGCTATTGTTAATGGGACTTTACACAATAGCCAGGAAATGGAAACAACCTAGATGTCCATCAACTAGTGAACGGGTATTGAAAATATGGCATATTTATATAACAGAAATATTGTATTAAGAAAAAGAAACTTCTGAAATTCACAGGTAAGTGAATGGAGCCAGAAGCAATGGCTCCTGAATGAGTAACCCACTCAGAAAGATGAACATCACATGTTCTCTCATTTGTGGGTGTTATCTTTGCATCTTCGGATACTTGTGTGCCATTTGGGATACCCAGAGGGGTCAGGAAATTAATAAGGGGCTGGGCTCTCAAGGGAGAAGGGTTAAAATGCAGGGGTAGAAAGGCTTAGAGGGGAATAAAGAACAGGAAGGTAAAATTAAACTGGGGCGGTGGATTTTGGGGAGGGGAGGGGGAGGAAATATAGAGAGGAATAAGTAACACCAAACACAATTTTTAAAGTCATGTGGAACCTACTACTATAGAAGCTGCCTAATACACACACACACACACACACACACACACATTTAAGATGGAGCTACCCTTTGTGGTGGTCTGAAAGAAAATGGCCCCCAAAAGGAGAGACTCTATTCAGAGGTGTTGCCTTGTTGGAGTAGGTGTGGTCTTCTTGGAGGAAGTGTGTCATTGTAGAGGTGGGCTTTGAAGTTGCATATATGCTCAAGAAATATGTAGTAGAATTTCTATTTTATTTTAATAAATAAAGCTGCCTGAAGACCCGAGAGTAAAACAGCCTTACTGGTCAGCCTTACAGACCAGGTAATGGTAGCATGCATCTTTAATCCCAGTAGCCACAATGATGTGCACCTTTAAGCCCTGTAGCCACATTAGTTGCCATAGAAACCAGGTGGCACATGCCTTTTAATCCCAGTGGTGCATGCCTTTAATCCCAGAACTAGAGAGGATTATACAATGGAAAGAGACAGCTCTCAGACACAGTCTCATTCTGAGATTCCTAGAGGCAGGATCGCCATTTCAGACTGAGGTTGAGGTAATAGCCAGTGGCTGGCTGCTTTGCTTTTTGGGTTTTCAGACTGAACCCCAATTTCAGTCTCTGAGATTTTATCAATTTTGTGCTTCATTTGGTACCCAACATGGGGCACGAGTTTATGAAAAAGCCATTTGCCTGATGCCTTTTAGCCACCAGGCCAGGCCAGAGCTGGGATTGGAATTCCAGCTCTAAAAATTGGAACCCAAACCTAGCCACCTGGGTTCAGGAAAAGCACTAGCTCTCCCAGCTCCCATCCCCCCTCCATTTAACTTCCTCTCCTGCTGTGCCTGCCCTTGCTACCACCTCACAGGGCATCCACAGCTTCCTACAGCCTCACATAGCTTCCTATTGCTCCTGCAGTCCTGCAGCTTGTCGCCAGCCCTGACGTGCATGTGGCTCCCATGTGACCACTACATACCACCCAGTGTTTAGACCATTTCCTGTTGCCTGCAAGGCATAGGACTACCAGTTACCTCTCCAGCACTATGTCTGCCTGCATGCCTCCATGTCCTGCCATGATGATAATGAACTGAACCTCTGAAACTGTAAGCAGCCCACCCCAACCAAATGTTTTCGTTTGTAAGAGCTGCCATGCTCATGGTGTCTCTTCACAATAGAAACCCTCAGATACCCTGTCACCAGGTGACACTGCCTCTGCCAGACACCACAGGCTAACAAATAGAAAACTCAGTACCAGGGATGGGTTGCCTTTTTTGGAGCTATTGGCGAGTGAGGTCCCATGACCTCCAAATATTACAGGGGATTTCCAGTGCTCACGGTCAGCCTCCAGTATTGAGGATAAGACCTTATCGCTGAAGATACCAACATACTTGAGTGACCGAGCATGGAGAAATCAAGTAGGTACTCACCTGGAAGTTTCATATTCATTGTCAAGCTTTCCTAGGGATGGAAAATGTTATACATATATCCATACTATTGGAGGAGCAAACAAGCATCAACCTTACCCAGCTATGAACACTGTGAGCTGAGATGATAGCTGACCTTGCATAAACAAGCCCACTAGTAAAACAGCGGCACAAGCATCATGAGATTAACATCCTCACTGGGTTAAGGCCCAGTCCACAGATGAAACCGTATCTAGCACCATTATCAGGGCCAAGAACCTGTGGTTAGAGAGGTCACATGACCTATGGGGGCGTCTAGTGCCATCAATCTTCTAGAAGGACTAGTACTAAACTGAATCCTCAAGATTTCTGCTACACCCATAGATTTATGCATCTTCCACCACTCAGCTCAGAAAATTCTATTTACAGTGACGGTGACTAACACAGAACCCCACAACTGTCAACCAACAGAGAATAAGAGGCTGAAGAATGCCTAGACTCAAATGAAACATCTATATCCACCCCTTTTCTCAAGGTTCAGAGGTCATCAAGCAAGAGTTGGAAGAAGCTTTAAGAACCGGAGGGAGAGCTGAACAGTGGTAGTGCACACACCTTTAATTCCAGCACTCGGGAGGCAGAGGCAGGCGGATCTCTGTGAGTTCAAGGCCAAGCTGGTCTACAGAGCTAGTTCTAGGACAGCTAGGGCTGTTACAGAGAGAAACCCTGTCTGAAAATAAATAAATAAACAAGCAAACAAACAAAAATGAACCAGAGGGCATAGATGACTATAAGGAGCAGTATCTTCCATATACAACAGAGTGACGTAGAACTCACTTGTGCAAGAGTGCAAGAACAAAACTTGTGCATGCCCACACCAGAGAGAATTCCAGCACAAAGAGAGGGAAGGGGCACAAAGTTGCACCCCTATATATAAGGAGCTATTAGCAGTTCATAGCTGCTGGAAAAGGGAGGCAGATTTTCTTCAAGAGAATAAGCCATGGTAGTTCAACCACTCCGCAGTGGAAAGCCACACAGCCAAGAATATTGACAGAACAAACTGGACTCAATGGGTGTTAAAAAAAACAGAGAGGATACAAAGTTGAGTGGGTAGGGGTGCATCTGGGAGGAGTTGGGGGAGGGGTGAATGTGATAAAAGTTCATTATATGAAGGTCACAAAGAATGAACAAAACCATTTTTAAAAAATATTGTTGTAATTAAAGAAACAAATAAGATCAGCAGTAGAAAGAATATCAAAACATGGTTGAGGTAATACATTCAGATGGATATAATGAAAAAGGTAAATGGGCAAGTCTAAACATGACCAAAAATGCCAAGAACTGTGAAATCAGTCCAAGAGATTAAATTTAAGGATCTATGGCAGAGAAAAATGCTGACAAAAATATGTTCTGGAGAATCCAGTCAATGAAATGACAGAATAAAATATTCCAACGATAGATAAAGAAATGGGCATCCAGTGCCCAGGGGCATTTGGAACCCCTCTACCCCATATGGGTCAGGATGTCAAAAAGGCAAAACTAAATATCAAAAGCTGTAAGGGGTAGGAGTACAAACTTATATAGCTGCTACAGAAATCAACATGGCAGATCCTCAGAAAACTGAGGATCCATCTACCTCAGGACCTAAGTTTGCCACTCTTGGGAGCTCCATCCAACCACAAGGCACTTGCTCAACCATGGTCATTGTAGCTTTACTCATAAAAGCCCCAAGCTTGAAACAACCTTGATGCCCCTCAACTGAAAAATAAAGAAAATGTGGTACATTTACACAATGGTATTACTCGGGTGTTAAAAAATGACACCATGAATTTTTCAGGAAAATGGATAAAACTAAAAAAAAAAATCATCCTGAGTAAGGTAACCCAGACCCAGAAAGGCAAATATGGTATGTACTCACTTATAAGTGGATATTAGCTGTTAAATAAATGAAGGTGGGAAGAGCTAGAAGGAATCGAGGGAGGAGAAACTGTTTGGGATGTATTGTATAAGAGAAAATTTTATTTCGATTAAAAAAACTGTAAGGGGAAATATGAACTTAATTACAAAGGCAAACCTATCTGAATACTATCAGATGTCTCATTAGCAACTCTAAAGTCCAGGAAAGCATGGAATGACATATGTCAAGCCCTGAACGTAAATAACTGTCAACCACCATTGCTGAATCCTAAAGGTTATCTTCCAGAACGCCACTCAGCACACACAAACTAAAGCAATTCGTAACAATCAAGCCAGCACTGCAGAAATGCTCCAAGGAATAATAAATACAGAAGAGAAACTAAAGTAGCCTCAATCACAGGCGCACAGGAAATAATAAATTCCATGAAAAGAATAGAAAAACGAAGGAGCGGTACAGAGGAATCCACCGAGCCCAATACGGTAAAGTGGCAAAGATCTAGTATAGATGCTGGTAAAAATGCAGGGGAGAGGGACCCTTATTCACTGTTGGTGTGACTGTAAACTGGAGCAGTCACTGAGGGAATCACTATGGAAGTTCCTCAAAACAAATGGAGCTACAACTACAATACGACCAGCTATACACCCCAAATACCCTACATCAGCGTATCATAGAGAAACTTTCACATCCATGTCTAAGGCTGGATTGTTCATACACACACACACACGCACACGCACACACACACACACACACATATATACACATATATATAATGTATACAGTGTTCTGCCTGCATGACAAAAGAGTCCACCACATATCATTATAGATGCTTATGAGCCACCATGTGGTTGCTGGGAACTGAACTCAGGACCTCCTGAAAAACAGCCAATGCTCTGAGCTATCTCTCCAGCTTCCTGAATTGTTCTTGATAGTTCAGAAATGGAACCAGACTAGATGTTCATCAACAGATTAATGGATCCAAAAAATATGAGTAATGCATATACTCAATAAAGCTTTATCCAGCAATAAAAAAATGAACTACAGATAGTTACGGGGGGGAGAAAAGGTTGGAGCTGGACATCATCATTTTAATTAAAATACTTTATACTTATTATATATGGAATCTAGATTTAAGCTGTGTGAACACATATCTGTGACTGTATGTGGCTGTGTATGTAAGTACATGTGTGCGCACATGTGTCTGCATGTGAATGAGGTTATGTGAGTGCCATGCGAATATGTGAGTCTATGAGTGTGGCTCTGTATGAATTTGTATGTGCAAGGGAGAGTTACAACTGCAAGTCTGTATGTGACTATGTGGGAGTATATGTGTATATGTGTGTGTGTGTATGTGCATGCACATGCATTTGTGCTTGCCTGTGTGTGTATGTGTCTGCACGTGCATGTGCATGCATGTGTGCTTGCCTTTGTGTGTATGTGTCTGCACATGCATGCACATATGCATGTGTGTGCGTGAATATGTGCACATGTGTACATGCGTGCATTTGTGTGTGAATATATGGGAGTGTGTGCATGTGTGCATGCATGTGAGAAAGAGACTATGTGACGTGCAGGAAAAGATACAAAGTACTGTTCTCTGAAGAACAAGTCCAAACTGACAGCAAACACAGACACTATATCCGAACAGCAGAGACCATCCAAACAATAACGCACCTTATGTAATACTCCCCTTCAGTTACAATAACAAGATAATGAATAAACAAGCAAAACTAAGCATCCAACCTAAAAATCCAGAAAAGTAATCATGGACTATCATAAAACAAGTGAAGGGAAGATGTAATAAAGATAAAAAACAAATTAAGTAGAAAAATATACACAACAGAGAGGAACCAACAGCAAGATGACGGTGAAATTCCGGCCAGCCGTACACAGCAGAAAGGGAAGCGTGTAAATAATGCCCTATTAATCTGCTGCTATACGATTGCTCAGTTTTAATTAAAACCTAGGAGGTCTTAGTACAAAGCAACAGTGAGGGAATGGAAACCAATTTAAAATGATGTGAAGACCAGCTGCCCCGGACACTCTAAACAGTAACCTACCTGCACGTTGAAAACTAAGGTAAGGGGTTAGGTAATCGAGGTTTTCCTAATGTCTTGAGAATAAATAAGAAATCTGAGAATCCTATAGTTCTAACATCTATAGATCTTATACCTTTACATAGTCCAAAACACCAGGCCAATGTGATTTCAGTGACAAATTCTGCCACATTTGAAGTGCCTCTTTAAAAAATTCAGCTGAAGTACATATAAACATATAGATATATAATAAACGTATTTATCTTTAAAATCCAACTGTACAAAAATGATTCCACAGGCGGCAAAGCACCACTGCACATTTCACTCCATGTAGCTGGATTAAATTTAGGAGTAAACGTTAACAAAATAAAAGCAAACTTAGAGGATAACATATTGAAAGAAATGGATTAAAAGCAAGCGGGATAAGATGTATCACTATTAAATTGGCTCAAGTAGAGCGACAGCCCCCAAATGGAAATTTAGATTAGAAGATTTACTGACATTCCCAACACTAACAAACTGAAAGAGAACACTGTAGAATCCCCATTATGGAAGCAAGAGCAGCTGCGGGAACTTAGTCCCCACTCCTGATGCCTTTGGGGGACTCGGTACCTAGGAAGAGGAGAGGGCTTCCAGACACAGTAAACCACACACAATGTTCTCTGTTGATGAGATTCAGGGCATATGTGCCCACAAACAAGTCCTCTTTCCAGTAGTACTAGAGCAAACGACTTAAGGACTAGATCCCACTTGTACAACGAACAGAGCCATGTCTGGATTCAGAGACAGGCAGGAAATCCTGGAACCTGGTCTGCTCCAGCCCCGACCCCGGAAGATGTTCTTGGGGAGCATCCCTCTCCTTGCCTCCAGCTCTAGCTGGACGGCCCAGCTAGGGATACGGAACAGGACTAGATTGTCATTTTGCTTCCCTCCCTAGAAGTCAGCAAGACTGGAACAGCCTGTGAGAAATTCAGAAGTGTCACTAGCCCCAGCCTGAAGCACCCTCCTCCTCAGACCAATGACACCTTTGGATCCTCACTGATCCCATCCATCCTCCAAAGTTTAATCAGAGTACTTTCAGAAGCCAGGTGCTATCCTCTAACCACAACGTTAAAAAAAAATCAGCAAGCAATTTCTAGCTAGGAACCTCTGTTCGTGGAAGGATAAAGAGGTGTAAAGAATGTCTATCATGGCTCATATAAATGATGCATGACTTGAACCCCAAATATTAAGGACTCCTAAAAGTCAGCAGCAAAAAGGACAGTCAAGTAGAAAAATAGACAACTGTCCAGCAATCAAATCAGCTCCAGGCAAAGGATTCTAAGTCAACATATCACAGAGATACTTGCCCATCGATATTTATCAAAACACTAATCACAATAAATATTGGAGCCAGCCTAAGTGTCCAGTAACAGGGCAACGGATAAAGAAAAGGTGGTTGACAGGCACAATGAGATTCTGTTTCAGCCACAGGGAAGAAAGAAGCTGTGGTGCTAGCAGAAAAATAGATGAAACTAGAGATTATCAGATAGAGCTAATTAAGACAAATATATTTTTTCATTGCAGTTCCTCAATTTTATATATGGTTACATTACATGTGTGTGCACTGGACATGACCACAGAAATGATAACTGCGTAGGAGAACAAAGGAGACTATTGAGAAGGGGGGTATAAACATAGTGTTTACCTGAATGAAAATGTCCTTTTGCAACACAGCACCACATATAATGGATCCGTACATTGACCTTGCTTTTTAAAGAGACATTTGAAAGATACAGTGAAGACAATGAAAAAATGAGTTCTAGAATAAAGGAAGCAAACATGTAATCATACTGGTGAACATGTCACTATTTCCTAGACTGCTGAATTGGCCTTCGATTCTATCCCCAGTACCTGAGTCTCCTCTGCCACTCCCTTCATTACCCAGTTTTGTTTGTTGTAACTCCACATCTTAAAAAATCATCTAGTCAAATAAAGTAAAAAGGTCCACTAAAAATAGCTATGGCCAGAAATTCATTCTCTCTCTCTCTCTCTCTCTCTCTCTCTCTCTCTCTCTGTGTGTGTGTGTGTGTGTGTGTGTGTGTGTGTGTGAGAGAGAGAGAGAGAGAGACAGACAGACAGAGACAGAGACAGAGAGAAACAGAGACAGAGATACCAAGACAGGGAGATACAGAGACAGAGAGACAGATACAGAGAGAACAAGACAGTGACAGAGACAGACAGAGACAGAGAGACAAAGAGACAGACAGAAGAATGCTCATGGCAGCCCAGAGTGTGAGGGCACTGGGAACATTTTGAAAGTCCATGGAGCAGACAGTGGGGAATGATTGTATTCAACTGGAATCCCTGATGAGCGAAACTCATGGGTGTGTCTTGGGAGCAAAGCACTGAACACACCAAGCCAGAGGAGAGCAGTATGATTCCATTTATATGGAACCAAACATTGTCCAATTAATTTATTCATTGAATAAAAATGCTTTTAGTATATCTAATCTTTTAAGGCAAGAAGTTACCAGTAAGAGGCTCAAAGGATTAATAAAGGGCCAGAGAAAGCTTTGACAAAGTCATGAAGCCTCATATCTTTCTTAAATTACATCCTTTGCTATACAAGCTGGCTAAATTGATGTCAACTTGACATAAGCTGGAGTCATCAGAGAAGAGGGTGCCTCAATTGAAAAGAAAAAGCCTCCATAAGATCTAGCTGTAAAGCATTTTCTTAATTAGTAACCAGCCCATGGTGGGTGGTGCTATCCCTGAGCTGGTGGTTCTGCGTTCGATACAAAAGCAGGCTGAGCAAGTCATGAGAAGCAAGCCAGTAAGTAGCCCTCCTCTGTGGCCTCTGTGTCAGTTCCTGCCTCCAGGCTCCTGCCATTCTTGAGTTCCTATCCTGACTTATTTGATGATGGACAGTGATGTAGGAGTGTGAGCTGAATAAACCCTGTCCTCCCCAACTTGCTTTTGGTCATGGTGTTTCATCACAGCAATAGAAACCCTAATTAAGACACAATACTTCATACGTATTTTAGAAATACTTGTATATATGAATAATGCTTCAGCAAAATATATGAACAGTGATTAAATGGGAAAGATTTTATTGCCATCACAAGAAAGTGGTAAATATAAAGACGGGGGAGAAAGATAGACAAAGCAAGTTGTGGCTACAACTAAAATGTGGCTCCAAACACAGCTGCTACATTGAACCATGAGTGTCTCACAATCTCCTCTGAGATCAGGCCTGAGTTCCATAGCTGAGGTTAGTCCTAAGTTCACAAGCCTCCCATCTCAGCCTGAGTACTGCTACTGTAGGCATGTGCCACCACGCCCAGCTAGGATATTTTAATGTACTGGTAATCTTTTGGTTGGTTGGGAATCATTATTTGATACATGTTAATACAAGGGAAGAAGGCTGGCTTTCCTGTGTGAACTGTTTCCATCTGATGCTGAAGTAGGTGAAGGCACATCTCATTATACAATCTTAACTTTCAAGTTATAAAGCACAGGCAAAACGGATTTACCTTGATGCCAGGGGATGAGTGGGTATAAGCACATTGACCATCCAGCCCTCATCACAGTGTGAGAAATGCCTCCCACAATTCGACATGCCCGATAGGATGTGTGGAAGCCAATGTGTGTTTCTGAACACAGTGAGCAACATACAATGACACAAAGACAGAGAAGTATAGTGGAGTCATGTAAAGGCACATACAACAGATACAAGATTATAAGTGTGTAGGCCAAAGACTAGAGGAAGAAAAGCAAGACAGAGGGCTATTGTCACATTCTTAAAAGTGCTTCAAAGGGGCTCCTCCACTGCACAAGTCAGAATCTGGTCCATGTACTGCACTGTGGGCTCTGCTTTCTGACTAGTCTGCACGAGTACAGGAGACTTCAGCAGCCACACCATAAATGTAGTGTGACCTATGATATTTGTGTTGACTTGACTTGGAAAGAATGGGCTTTGCTAGGTCCTTCCCAGAAGAATATCTACAAAGATGTGATGCTGACAACCTCAGGAATCTCAATGCTCTAGGCATATAGAATGTCATACTGGGAAGAAATCGTGTGAATATACTCATTGTGGTAAAGCCCTTGCACGTCACAGTCATCTCCAATAAAATGAAATAACTTATTTATTTCATTATATTGAAATAATATAGAGAAATGCTGTGAATGTAAACAAAATGGTAAATCCATCAGATGTCAGAGTAGTCTCTGAAGACATAAAATAACATATACTGGAGAAAAACCCTACAAGTGTAACGAATGTGGTAGTCTCTACACAGAATAATCTCCAAAAACATAAAAGTACACATACCGGAGAGAAACCCTATGAATGCAATCAATGTGGTAAAGCCTTTGTATGCCACAGTAATATCCAAAGTCATAAAAGAATAGATACCAGAGAGAAATCCTATAAATGCAATCAATGTGGTAAAGCCTTTGTATGTCACAGTCATCTTTAATACATAAAAGAACACATACTGGAGAGAAATCCTACAAGTGTAATGAATGTGGGAAAGACTTTGTATGATCTTCAAGATCATGAAAAATTTTATGCTGGAGAGAAACCCTAGGAATGTAAGCAATGTGGTGAAGTCTTTGCAAATTTCTCTTGTCTCTGAATACATGTATGTGAATGTCAGTTCCCAAGAATGTTAGACCCTGTATATTTCTTGTAGTAAGTGTTACAGGAAGTTTTCAAAATCCTGACCTTGGTATGAAATAAACTTGTCTTTACTGCTCAGCCATGTCTCTAGCCCTGTAAATATTTTAAAGACTTAATATATCAACTTGACACCAGGAAAAAGATAAGAACTCATAAAGGGAAGAACCCTATTCATATAATTTTGGAAAAGACTTTAAACATCACAGCTGTCTTCAGTTTCAGGGGAAAAAACTTGTTTGATCTCATTTTTTTCATAGTCTTGAAGTAAGTAAATTATTGACCAAGTTCACTAAGCACCAATGGTATCAAGATCACTGCATTGTGGGTTCCATTTTGTAACATTTCCGGTAGATATTAAAGTGTGCCATATGTGTAGAAAATATACTTAATGAAGTTTATTTTGTGGTCCTTATATTCCTTCAGTGACTTTTGCTCATCTTCAATTGTGCTTTTACTTACTGATAAATATTTTCGTGCTGCAATATACATATAATGGGATGCCCATCATCTAAGTGGTCCACTGTTTAATTGAATATGGGGCAATGTAGGATCACACTTTTCAAGTAAAGGTGTCTGAAAGGGTAGTTGCTTATTGTTCCTGGTTTTATTCACATATATTCACAAATTTTCATGAGATGTTTGTTATCCAGTCTGGCTTGTATTTCAGTAATTAGCCGAAGCTATATATCTGAATTCAAAATCCTCATGTGTCAGCCTCCTGAATACAAGTACACTATTAGCAGATGTGACCTTGTCAGAGTTGGTGGCGTCTTGTGGGAGGAAATGTGTCAATTTGTAGGTGGACTCTGAGTTCTCATGTATGCTCAGACCGTGCCCAAAGAGACAGATGACTTCCTGCTCCCTTTGGATCAAGATGGAGGACTCTCAGCTCCAGCACCACATCTGCCTATATGTTGTCCTGCTTCCTTCTATGATTATAAAGGACTAACCCTCTGAGCTGTAAGTGAGCCACCCCACTAAAGGAAAATTAAAAGATGCTTCAATGGAAAGAATTATTCACGTATCAGACGCTGGGGCTACACTGTGGGGTGAAGAAACCATGGAGAGACATGAAACAGCACCATGACATGTGAGACAACAGCTTCCTAGGCAGAGTGAGGGGGTGTCCTCTGGTTGGGATGAAGCATCAAACATCTCTGGACTAAGATGTAATCACAAAAGTACTTCCTAAGGGCTAGAGACTTAGCTGAGGCATTAGGAGCACTTGCTGCTCTCCCAGAGAATCTGAGTTTGGTTCCTAGAAGCCATGCTGTGTAGACAACCATCTATAAGATAATGTGTGATGTCCTTCTGTATATGTGTTGCTTTTATTGGTTAATGAATAAAGCTGTTTTGTCCAGTGGCTTAACAGAGTAAAGCCAGGTAGGAAATCTGGAGAGAGAGAGAGAGAGAGAGAGAGAGAGAGAGAGAGAGAGAGAGCGCAGAGTCAAAAGAGAATGCCATGTAGTCACCAAAGAAGCACATTACCTGCAAGCCACAGCCTCATTGCAATAAATAGATTAATAGAAAAGGTTAATTTAAGATGTAAGAGCTATCTAGAAATATGCCTGAGCAATTGGCCAAACAGTATTGTAATTAATATAGTTTCTGTATGATTATTTGGGTCTGGGTAGTCGAGAAACAAAAACACAGTCTCTGTTTACATAAAATTCCAGCTCTGAGGGAATTTCTTATCTCTGAAGGCACCCACACTTGTGTATGTCACACAGAGATACACATATACCCATAAAATAAATATTTAAAAAGCACTTTCCTTAAAATGATGCTTAATCCACACTCTATCCATTTATCTCCTCTACCATTCCATTTCCATCATTGTCTCTCATTCTGTGTACTTAGGATTGATGCCATCTGAGGATCTCAGTTTTGCTAGGCTTAAAACTACTCAGGCTGATGAGCACAAAGCCACAAGGAAGAAGCAAGCTGCAGTGTAATTAGTGACTAGGGTGTGAGCTGCCAGGTTTGCCTCTCAGCCATCACCCTGTACCATGCTTTAGATCTCAGAACTTCTCCATCTCACACCTCAAACTGAGTCCCTTGACCAGCATCTCCCTTCTCCCAACCTGGCAATGCGTATCCCTCCCTACGCTCCTGTGGGACCAACTTTATTAGATCCCACCAAGAATGCAACCATTTGGCATTTTGTGCCTGGCTCAGTTCACCTAACAGTGTCCTCTAGCCCATGGATGAGCTAAGTGACAGGATTTCATCCCATGTGCTGCATCCTTTAGCCATCTATCTGGAGCTGAGGAACACAGGTCTACTCCATGACGTGGCTGGTATGAATGGCACTACAAATGAACAGCCATGGAAGCGCAGATGACTCTTCCTTGCACCAACTCTGTCTCATCTGGATATTCCTGACAGTGGAATTGCTGGATCATATGTTATTTCCATTTTTGTTTTGTTTTATAGAAAGTTCAACAATGTTTCTATGATCTCTGTACCAATTTACATCCCACCAACAGTGCACCCAGGACTCCCTTCCTATACCTCCTCACTGACCATCTGAGTTTAAACAACAGCCTTCTCAGTGGGTTGTGGGTGACTCCATAATTGAATACAAACTTTCTGATTTAGCAGACTACTATATGAACTCATCAGTGAGTGTTTGGGAGCATCTTATTACTAAGGGAATTGAACTCCAAGTGGCCTGGAAGTTATTTCTCGCCCTGAAGATACCAGAGTTGAAAGCATCATTCTTACTCCCTGGATGCTGAGCATGTGGTTGTCACTGGACCACTCACATCTATCTGTTTCCCCCAAGAAAGGCACAAAAAAGAAGCCTTTTCCTCCCAGCAAGGAAAATCTTTCATGGCCAGCTTGTCTCAGCCACAAGGGACCAGGTTGAGGTCATAGGCCTACTGCATAGACAAGACATTATTTCAGGGAAGAACCAAGGGGTAACAGATCCTGGCTCCTTTTCCTGGGCTCAGAATGGGCCAAGCACTACACTCTGGGTCTGCAAATCAAACACATGTCCTATAGATTGGACAAAACCCCCAAAGACACACACATTTATGTTAACACACAGTGCCTTCTCACAGGCCGGGCCTTGCCATATGATGTACACACTTCTATCTGTTAACACACAGTGCCGGCTCACAGGCCTGGCCATGCCCTACGATGCTTAAGGAAGTGTTTTGCAAAATGAAAACTAATGCTGGATGAAAACCCCAGGACAAGCAGATCAGCTTTGTACAAATGAAACACTAAAAATTACTTTTATTTCTCACCCGGTGAGATTCCTACACAGCGTAGGAGCTAAGGACCATACATATTGCAGTGAGGGGCGATTCTGATCATGTCTCATTCTTTAACAAGTCAACATGTTAAAATAATAGCTATAACCAACAGAAAACTTTAATTTTAAGAGATATACTTTAGATAGAGGGGAACAAAAGGAAAAGAAGAAGGAAGGAAGATGGGCAGGAAGAGGAAGAGAAGAAGCAACAAAATGAACAGAAAAAGACAAAAGAAGAACATGAATAGACTGGATTTTTAAAAATATATTCACAACACATTTATGCAGACATAAGCATTTACTTCAGTTTCCATTATTTCCTACAAGTATGCACGTCACAGTAACTCAATTAACATTCATTCAATAAATACTCACTGAGTTTGTATACATCAGCAACGTGATAACGACTCTGCCTACAAATCAGAAGACAGGCATGGAGCCTGGCCTCCTGGGTCTCACAAAGTAAACAACAGATTCAAGTCTAGTAACCAAGTGAAACCAAATTGCACACTATTGCTTACTAAAGATGAAGTGGTGATAAAGAGTGTGGCTGTTTACACTTTTGAAAAGGGGAAGTCTCAGAAATTAAAAAGAAAATTACATTAGCCAACATTCCATCACTGAGTTTGGGTTCATAGTATTGGTCAAAAACTTAACAAAGGCAGTGCACAGAATTATTTACATATCAGCATAATGACAATGCTACAAGTAAAAAGGTGAGCCAAGTGCAACCCTAGCCTTAAGGTACCACACTCACTCTGAAGGAAGCAGTAGAGGATCCATCACAACAGGCTACAAGGGGAGTGAGACACTTAGCACATGAAAGCTCAGCTTTATCGTGTCAACCAATGTGATTCTCTACAATGTAGGAAAAACAACTTCCACTGCATAGAGCCTATTGTACAACAAATCTTTTCCTGGGGATAGCCTACACACATGTCTACCCACCCCAGATAGGGAGCCCACAGCAGACCAAAGCATAGATACCATCCAAGTCCAGCTGTGATGAACCATGAATGTCACTAGAGTTATTTACTGGGATGTGGGTGAGGGGTTTCTTAGAGGAGCAGAAATGATGCAAAGACAGTTGCATCACCAAAGCATGGGTGACGGCTCCCAAAACTGGGAACTTGGAGCACACTACACAGTGAGCAGGAAGCTCAACATGTTGAAGAGTGTCCTTTCTAGGTAACTCCTTATGTCTAACCTCTTCCAGGCAACTAGGCTGCTTCTTTTGTTTGTTTGTTTGTTTGTTTGTTTGTTTGTTTTTGCTTCTTCCAAGCACCTGATTTGGCCCCATAGTCTTTGCAGTTTGACTGGTCTGAGAGGAACTCTCAGCAGTTTATGGCTTACTCTGGCAGGGAGGGGCCTAGTGTATCAGCTCAGTTTTAGGGACTTCCTGAAGCTGTTTTTATTTGTTTACCTTCCTGCTTAAGGAGCTTCCCTTAAGATTGCTTGAGGTCTACCCAAGGTCTCTCAGGAAACTGACCTGAGCATACACTCTCCCAGAGTCTGAGATCTACATTTTCTCACCTGAGAGAATGTGGAGAGAGAAAAGTCCAGGTACTAGACCTGTGTCCTAGGGGGTGATGTAAGCAGAGACTGCGCTTTAGTTTCCTGGCCACCCAGGCCCAAATAATCACACAGAAACTGTATTAATTACAACACTGTTTGGCATATTCTTAGATAGCGCTTGTGTCTTAAATTAACCCATTTATATTAGTCTATGTATCGCCACATGGCCATGGCATTACCTCATTTTCTACATGTCTTGTGGAAAATTTCTACATGTCCAGTGACTAGTTGGAGTCTGTTTGACTGTGCCTACTATATATCTATGCTTGAATTTCTCACCAGACTTTACTCTGCTAAGCCATTGATCAAAGAAGGTTCTTTATTAACCAATGGAAATAAAACACATTCACAGCATACAGAGAGTAATTCCACATCAGGATGGTATGGTGGTTTGAAAGAAAATGGCCCCCATAGGCTCACAGAGACTGTCACTATTAGGAAGTGTGACCTTTTTCTAGTAAGTATGACTTTGTTGGAGGAAGTATGTCACTAGGAATGGGCTTTGAGGTCTCAGAAACTCAAACCGGGTCTAATGGCTCACTGTCTCTTCCTGGTATCTACGGATCCAGATGTAGAACTCTCAGCTCCTTCTCCAGCACCATGTCTGCCTATGCACTGCCATTCTTCCAGATATGACTATAATGAACTGAACTTCTGAACTGTAAGCCAGCCCCAATTAAATGTTATCCTCTATAAGAGTTGCCATGTCACGGTGTCTCTTTACCTCAGTAGAAACCCTAACCAAGACAGAGAGCACTTTGGCATGGGGCCATGTTTCCATGTTGATACAAAGGCAGCCTGTTGTCATTACCTTGCCTGATGGGCAGTGTGGAACTATATTACCATCCTGGAGATTTTACCTCAAGCATACACATCCATACTGAATGGGAACACATAGAGTCCATACCAACAACACCTTCAATTCCCAAACTCACTGATTCTGAGAAACACTGTTCTCATGAGACTTCTATCTACATAGCTCCACAGAAGCACTGGGTCATTCCTTCTTGCCATAGCCAATTTCTAGATAGAACATCATTCTGACCTGATCTATCTCCCTGGTCTGGCTTGTGGGGCCTCCTAGATGCTTTTGTCTGTTGATGCTCTTCAGGACTTTGGAGGCCCAGGGTCCACCTCCAGTGCCTGCTTGCGCACAGTTCTCACCAGAGTGCCGTCAATCCCCTCTGCCACATTCCCAAATTGTGTCCTATCTCCTGACTCTGGACTATAGGTCTCAGACAGCACAGGATAGCCCTGATCACAACATTTCTAACAAGCATGCCCCAGAAAACAATGTATCTTAATAGCTTCTCAGATCCAGAAGGAACAGGGTCACCCTCCCCTCACACCCAGACCACAGTATGGCTTCCAGAGCCCACACTGTGTCACCTCTCAAAATCCCCCACTGCCCTTATGACCATGGCCCAAGTAAAGATGCTGAGCTCAAATGTGTCCAAGAAACCAGAAAGAACAACCTACATTATAGAAGCTTTCCTCTGTCAGCCCTGGACACCTCCCATGCCCTAACCTTAAGGTAAGGCCAGCACACAGACACAGCACACAGCACACAGGTCTGGCCCAGCACGGTTGCCAGGAGTCATTCCCTGAAGCATCATCAGGACATCATGGACAAATACATCACCAGAGGAACAAGGCATCCACAAACAGCATCAGTGAAAGACAGGGTTTTCTCCAGTGCTATATATCCATCAGCCTTCTAGAAGGGAGCAATGTGCTTTTTCTAAAAACCAAATAGCATGCATCTCAGGCTCTGAGGGCCTCTGCCCCACTCCCTTGTTGTCTCCAGAACAGCTGGATACCATGGCAACAAGTAAAGGAAGCAGAGCCTTTGGACCTTGGTTTTGTTTTTAGTTTTCTCTCTTTTTTTAAGAGTTCTCTTCAACAGCTTCCTGTTTGGACTACTGCTTCTTTCTGAGGTGGGTAGGGAGCTTTAGGTGGGAGCAGAGGTTGTCACAGAAGCCCTCCATGTCCCTCTTCCTGAACTGTGCAGCTACAGTCATTGATACCACTGCAAAAGTAGCTTCATCTCTCTTTACAGCTAGCGGGAGCACAGATCAATGGTTTCCACACGGTTTCTGCTGACAGGACAGACCACAAACACAGCTCCAGGCTATAGTAGGACCACAGATGTCACTGTGGATTCAGGTAGCTGGGCAGGTCACTCACATCAATATGGCCCCCAGTGGTAGCATGGTCCATGGACATCAACATGGCTTCAGGCTGCAGCACAGACCACAGACAGACATCCACACAGACCCCAAGTGCAACAGGGCCACAGACTCAGATGTGACTGGTCCTCAGCAGGAGCAGAGACCCAGACAACGCCATGGCCTCTGGTGGCAGCACAGGCCACTTGCATCGATACGACCCCCAGCAACGGCATGGCCCACGGACATCAACGTGACTTTAGTCAGTGGTACAGACTGTGGACATCCACATGGATCTCTGGATCTGGGGGAGCAGCTCAGACACAGGCACCAACATGGCTTCTGGTGACATCAATGGGCCACAGTGGTCCTCTGAGGAATTTCAATCCAGAAAGTGAACTGTTCCCCGTTTCAGGCCTCTGCCGCCCAAGTCAGGGCGGTTCTGCAGCTGGTGATATATTTGGGGGGGTTGGATTTGGGGAGCTTAGTTTGAATCTGCAGAAGCTCCAGGCTGCTACACACTACCCCGCTGACCCGATGGGAGAATGACATGTCCTACTGTCAACCTCAGCGCTCTCTCATGCCTAGCACCATCATCATGTCTACCGTCTCTCTCCACACTGGGCCTACCACTCCATTCTCCTATTGTTCCCACCTCCCTGTCACACATTTGTTCATCGTAGTGGCACCTGCGTCCCTTGAGAGGTGGGGGGGCCTGGACTTTGATTTTGAGTAAAGGTGGACTTAGATCCGTCCACCTTTCCCATCTCTGGGCCTTTTACCTACCAAGTCCTCCATTCCGGGCCCCCCTACAACACTGTATTCTGTCACTTCCTGCAAGCCTTCCCACTCCATGGTGTCTCACAAGCCCTCCTCATCTAGAACCTACTCAGAGGTCCTTCTCCAGAAAGGACATCCATAGGCTGCCTCTCCGAGAATCAAACACAGTGCTCCTTGTGGGGTAGAAATCAGGACCCGGATGTGAACCCTCAGAAGAACTCTATGGGTACCCAAGGGGATATGGGGCCAAGGAGTAGGGATCAAATGAGAAGCCCTGCCATACCTCAGTGCTGGCCTTGCAGCTTTGCAGCCTTTCTTTATAAGGCATCATGTTGTGTGTTTGGTTGGTTGGTTGATTGGTTTGGTATTGTTTCAAATATTCCACAGCTAAGGCTCACACCTCACAGAAATTCTCTTATCACACCATCCTGAGTGTTAAGATTACAGATGTGAGCTACCAACCCAACCCAACAGGCTATGATTTCAGACTGGGGCTCCAGAAGACTGCTACAAGAGGGATGTTCATGGGATCCAACCTGAGTAGGTCCACCCTTCAGTTCGCCAGGCTTCCTGGTCCTTCATGATTTCTCATCAGAGTTGAAAAAAATCTTTAAGTACCACTAAGGACAAGTATTCATTGCTCAAAAAAGACTGACTTGTGTAGCCACCAGGCAGATGGGTTCTTTCCTCAGGGACCTGAGGCTCTTATTTACACAAAATATGCAAGCTCTCACTAGGAGAGAGAAATTATGAGAAAACGATCAGGAACCATAAATGCAAGCATAAACAGCAGAATACAAGAGATGGAAAAGAGAATCTCAAGCACTAAAGATACAATAGAGGAAATAGACACATTGGTCAAAGAAAACATTAAATATAACAAAATCTTAACACAAAATATCCAGGAAATATGGAACACCAAGAAAAGGCCAAATCTAAAGATAATAGGGATAGCAGAAGGAGAAATCCAACTCAAAAGCACAGAAAATATATTCAACAAAATCATAGAAGGAAACTTTCACAACCTAAAGAAAGATATGCATATGAAGATACAAGAGGCTTACAGAAAACCAAATAGACTGGATCAAAAAAGGTCACCTCACCACACATTAATCAAAACATTAAACATACAGATTAAAGAAAGAATATTACAGCTGCAAAGGAAAAAGGCCAAGCAACATATAAAGGAAGACCTATCAGAATTACACTTGACTTCTCAATGGAAACAATGAAAGCCAGAAGGTCCTGGTCAAGCATTTTGCAGCGATTAAGAGACCAGGAATGCCAGCCCAGACGACCATACCCAGCAAAACTTTCAATTGCTACAGACAGACAAAACAAGATATTTCAGGACAGAACCAGATTTAACCAATACCTAGCCACAAACCCAGCCCTACACAAAGTACTAGAAGAAAACTTCAACCCAAGGAAGTTGGCTACATCCACAAAAACACAGACAATAGATTATCTCACAGTAGCAAATCCCAAAATAGGGAAAACACACACAATAACATCACCAACAACAAAAACTAAAATAACAGGAACTAGCAATCACACAGTAAACCCCACACACTAATATTGGAAGACTTCAACACCCCATTCTCTCCACTGGTTAGGTCTGTCAGAAAGAAATTTAACAGAGAAATGAGGAAACTAACAGATGTTATGACTCAAATGGACTTAGCAGACACCTATAGAACATTCCATTTAAGCATTAAAAAAATACCTTCCTCTCAGCACCTCATGGAACCTTCTCAAAAATTGATCACATACTAGGTAACAAAGCAAACCTCCACAGATACAAAAAAAAAATTGGAATAACCCCATGTATCTTATTGGATCACCATGGCTTAAAATTAGAATTCAACAGCAATATTAATTTCAGAAAACCCACAAACACATGGATATTAAACAATGCTCACTTGAATCATAAATGGGTCAAGGAAAAAAATAAAGGAAGAAATAAAAGACTTCCTAAAATTCAATGAAAATGACCACCCAACACACCCAAATTAATGGGACACAATGAAAGCACTTTTAAGAGGAAAATTCATAGCACTAAATGCCTACATAAAGAAGCTGGAAAAATCCCATACTAGTGAATTAACAGAACACCTGAAAACTCTAGAACAAAATGAAGCAAACTCGCCCAGGAGGACTAAACGGCAGGAAACAATCAAATTGAGAGCTGAAATCAACAAAATAAAAACAAAGAAAACAATACAAAGAATGAAGGAGACAAGGAGTTGGTTCTTCAAGAAAAATCAAAGAACACGTCAACAAGACAAAACGACAGCCTACAGAATGGGAAAAGATCTTCATCAACCCCACATCTGGCAGAGGGCTTATCTCCAAAATATACAAAGAACTCAAGAAACTGGTCATCAAAAGAACAAATAATCCTATAAAAAAAAATGGTGTACAGACCTAAACAGAGAACTCTCAACAGAGAAATCTAAAATGGCTGAAAGACACTAAGGAAAAGCTCAACATCCTTAACCAACAGAGAAATGCAAATCAAACCAACTCTGAAATTCCATCTTATACCTGTCAGAATGGCAAGATCAAAAACACAGATGACAACTTATGCTGGAGAGGTTGTGGGGTAAAGGGAACACTCCTCCATCGCTGGTACATGCAAACTGGTACATCTGCTTTGGATTTCAATATGGCAATTTCTCAGAAAATTAGGAAGCAACCTACCTCAAGACCCAGCAATACCACTTTTGGGTATATACCCAAAGGATGCTCAATCATGTTCACAACAGTATTGTTTGTCATAGCCAGAACCTGGAAACAACTAAAATGCCCCTTGACCAAAGACTGGATAAAAAAAAGTGATACATTTACACAATGGAGTACTATACAGCAGAAAAAATAACAACATCTTATAATTTGTGGGCAAATGGATAGTGCTAGAAAACATCATATTTATTGAGGTAACCCAGACCCAAAAAGATAAATAGCATATGTAGTCACTCATACGTGGCATTCAGCTATGAAGCAAAAAAAAAAAAATGCAGCCTACAATTCACAACCTCAGAGAACCCAGACAACAAAGAGGACCCTAAGAGAGACATACATGGATCTAATCTACACAGGAAGTAGAAGATACAAGATCTCCTGAGTAAATTCGGAGTATGGGGACCATGAGATAGGATAGGAGGGAAAGGGAGAGAAGGGAGGGAACATAAAAAAATATATAGCTCAATAAAGTCAATTAAGAAAAAAAATGGGTTTCAACCCAGCTACTGGTTTTGCTGTGTATGATCTCCTCACTTAGTAGAGACAAAAGCCTCAGAAGACAAAAGTTCTCATACAGAAATATATGCCTCTGACCTAATAGAAAATACCCATGTTTGATAAATTCAACAATAAAAACTGCTAGGGCAGGCACCAAAAGGAACCTGGAAAAAAAGATGTCATGTACCTGAGACCAACTGATCCGTGGCCCTGTGAACATGGTGATGTGAGTTATGAATCAATTAAAAGATGTCACCGCAATCAGAAACACAAGCTAATTACATGAGCATTCTCTTAAGTGTGGAAAAAAACTGAGGAGTTGACCTTACATGAAAGAACACATCATAATTCCAAGTTGACAAGCAAACCTGAACCTTGCTATGCACAGGACTGTGCACATCGGTCATCCCACAACTCAGGGGGCTTGGCGGGAACATCAAACACTATGAGCCTGTTTCTAAACACACAAAAGACATGAAGTTCACCAGAACCAGAAGAATCTGTCCTGTGCAGTCCTTAACACCATACAAGACTGCAAGTGGGAGTCTCTGGGCCTTCAGCCTGGGAGACCAGAAAACACCTGGCCCTGTTTTAGAGACCCCAGAGGGAATTTTTACTGCAAAACTGCTCCAAAACACTAACATTTTAAGAGGTGGTCGCTTGCTTGACATAAGAAAGGTAAGAGATGAGCCAGCTCGGGAGATGTGTGACACCAGCAGGTGGATATGGGATCACTGACTGCCCCAAGCGTGTTGGACTTTCCCAGTTGGATTCTGTACGTCTCTAAAGAGAGCATTTCAAATGATGGGGTTAACCTTGGAGATTTCAGAGAAAATACTAGCTTAAGAAAAAAAGCAGGTAGCCAGGCGGTGGTGGCGCACGCCTTTAATCCCAGCACTCGGGAGGCAGAGGCAGGCGGATCTCTGTGAGTTCGAGACCAGCCTGGTCTATAAGAGCTAGTTCCAGGACAGGCTCCAAAGCCACAGAGAAACCCTGTCTCGAAAAAAAAAAAAAAAAAAAAAAAAAAAAAAAACAAAAAAAAAAGAAAAAAAGCAGGTAATATTCTAACTGATGAAATATAAATTTTCATATGTAAATGCAAATGATTTAAACGGCAGATAATATTTCAGACTATGTTTCATTCCTATTTCCGTTTGAATCCAGTTGAGCTCATGATCTGATTGGAGATAAGCGCCATCCAATGAGAACGTACCATAGGACCACACACATGCAACACATTCAGACATGCACAGACCTGTGTGTGCACAGACACATGGCATGGACATGGAGTCGTGCCTGAATCCACAAAGTCTCGTTCTTAAATTTCAGATTCAGTTGTTTCAATATCTGGTGGGGAGGGGGGCTTAGGGGAAGCCCAAGGGGGTCGGTGGATCAATATGATCACAACAGACTGTATACATGTATGAGCTTTCGGCTAGTGAGGTCACAGATCGTAGAGGAGAACACACTACTGCCACTTTCCCTAAAACAATTCTAATTCCTTGCATCATAACTGTACAGCCTTCTATTCACAGCCATGGTTCTCACTCTGTATCCAAGGAGCTTCCTTTTGCAGCAGCTGGAAACTGGTATAGAAAGCTGTCCTTACAGGCAGGAAGAACTAGCATTCCCAGCCACACCCTTAGGAGAGTCCAGCCAAAGTGGGAATGCACCAAAGCCCTGCAGCTCAGGCTGTTTCCTTCCTTCTCTTATACTGATCTGGTCAAGGCTTTTTCATCTTCAATATAAAAATCTCTTTTTTGCCTTTAGTATAAAAAAGTTGCAAATAAACAAATACTTTCAATTTCTTATTTGTAGCTGTTTTTAAGATACAAAGTCGTAAGTAGCTAACACTATAGAAGCATGAGTAAAAACTCAAGTAAGCGGAGCACAACAGTGAAGTGAAATTTACAATTCTTTAAACTAAAAATTGCTTATTCTCGTCAATAAAATATATACACAAAAAAATAAAAAATTAAAAAATATATATACACAATCATGTGATCTTGGCATCGAGGTATAAAGTAACCACGTCAGCCCCTGCTAGCTCCACCCACCCCACCACACACCTCCCAGGACTGCTGGCTGACTTCCAGCTTGTCTTGTCCCCAGAGTTCACCTTTTACCATGGCAGCCCACGTTAAAACTACGGCACTCTGTCAGGGGGTGGTGTACACAGACCCTGAGGGAGGAGACACAAGTGTCCTCCATGAACTGCCTTGCCTGCCCTTTGCTCCAGACTGCCTTCTCCAGAGACAGAGCTGCAAAATGATTTAACACCATCCTGCCTTCAACTGGCACTCACAGCTGCCTATCCCAAGCTGCTGAGTATGTGGTCCCACTGGGCTTCCGGGTCCGCCCTCGTGGGTCCTATTCATTAGCTACTGACTAACTTCTAAGCAGGAGACATTCTCGTGTCTGTAGATGGCCAGTAAGATGGTGTGCCCATTGTACCGTGAGCAAACATACTGAGGAACAAGACAGAGACACTGGTAGCCACGAATAATGCTTGTCTTTCCACTGCTTTGAAAGTCCAGAAGAGCTAACCCTGCCTGTTTCTTCTCAAATATGGAAAAAAAAAAGATCAAAAGTAACTGTTCACCCAAGAAATGTAGAAATTTTGCTCAAATCCACAGTGAAAACGAAATCTCCAAAGATGAAAGCTAAACATGGATTTAGATGGAAGGGAGGAACTGCGGGAGCAGAATAATGACAGCAAATACGCATTATAATCCATTATTATTATTATCCAAGTGCCTGGAGCCTGGAAACCTGTGGAGTCACATGACAAAGACTTCGCAGGTGTGGAGAAGGATCCCGGGATAGAGGTGACTCAGCCTAGAGCATCCCTCAAGGGAACACGAGGGGACACAGACAGTCCCTGAGGTTTGTAGATAAGGTCCTAGAGGAGGCAAAAGTACAAAGCAAAGCCTGCTAAGGAAACAGCTCCACAGACACCTTGACTTCATCCCACTTGCTCCACACTGGTCTGAGCTGCAAACAGAGACAACAACACAGTGGACTGACAGCACCAGAGGCTCATGGGAGCATCCCAGCAAAGTCTGAGTGAAGAGTTCACTTACCCTCCCGCAAGGGTCCTATCAGGATGAGGCCATGTCCAAGCCTCCCTGGCCTGTGACAGATCCCTGCACAAGTCTCACAAGAACCACTGAGGATCCGGCCACCATACTCCGGGCAAGGCATGTCACTCCAGGCCTGTGACTAGAAAATCAAGGTGTTTCCCAAGGAATTGACCAGCTGTACCTGCAGCGATGTAGATCTGAAGTCCGGATGAATGTAGAGGCTGATACTACCTCCACCGGTGCTAGGAAAAGAGGGGAAAATGTTTACCCAAAAGAGTCGATGAAAGGAAACAGGATGAGGGAGAGTATAAGCTCAATTAGCACAGCAGAAAATGTCACAGCACCGTCCCTAATCAATGGTGTGACGCTAGATGGCCAACCAAATTGGTGGAAGAATCAGCAGAGACCCTACTTCCCATCTATATATAAACATAAAATGTCTGCAGATAGAAAAATGAACAAAAGTGTGAAATCCGAATGTGCATTTCTTGTGTTTGTTTTACAAAGAAAGGCTTTTAAAATATAGCATCAAAGTCAGACGATGCAAACAGATTTCTAGACGTGACTTATAAGACTTATTTATTATGTATGCAAATGATAAAGTGGAAATCCAATTATGATCGGAAAAGGAAAAAAATCCTAGTACTGTTGAAACGAGCTAGAAGACCCCGCTGTACAACTCACATGCTGAAGAAGAGGAACAATAGGAAGTGTCACCTTGCAGCTCAGGAGATGGGGTGATGGAGCCTTCCACGGGTCACAGATGGACTAGAGGTCACAAGCAGAACCCAGGAGAAAGGCTACACTCAGTCTTGGCTGAAGGGCAATGACAACAAGGCACATTTTTCTGGAAACTGTATGGAAATACACACTGTAAATCTTTTTTTAAAAAAAATGTCATACTTTCTAAAATCCCTCCACATCCAGAGGAAGGGAATTTGTGAGGATCCTTTATGCCAGACTCAGACATTCCCATGGGGCTTTGCACACGCCTGCAGTAGGTCCACACAACAGTGCACAGACAGACAACATTAAGACATTTTGATTTTGTTGTCAGGAAGAGTTACTCAGGGCTAGGGATGTACCTCAGCTGCTAGAATGCTTGCCTAGCATGCACAAGATCCATCTCCAGCAACACATAAACCAAGCATAGTGGTGCTTGCCTGTTAATCTCAGCACTAGGGAGGTTGAGGCAGGAAGATGAGAAGTTTAAGGTCATTCTTGGTGATATAGAAATTTTGAAGGCAGCCTGGGACACATTACAGTCTGTCTCAAAAAACAAAAAAATGGCCAAAGGTGACCAGGGAGATGGCTCCATCAATAACCTATGTGCTGTGCAAGCTGGAAGGCCTGGTTTTGGATCTCCAGCACCCCTGTAAAAGTCAGGTGTTGACAGTGCACATCTATAGCACGGGTGCTACAGAATGGGGATGGAGGTGGGCATATCACTGGAGCTCCCTGGCCAGCTAGTGTAGACAACTGCAGAACTCCAGGCTCAATGAGAGACTCTATATAAAATAATAAGATGAAGAGCAATTTAGGAAAATATCCAGTGTCAATCTCTGACCCCTCAGGTACACACATGTGTACATACCACCCACTTGAACATGTAAGTGCACTATATTCAACTCCCCCAAAAATACTTTTAAAAGTTATTATAATATACATTATTAATTTATCAAACATGTTATTATAACAATGCATGCAGTTTTACTAATTTAAACTAGGAAATACATAGATGGAAAGTAACCAAAATGTCAAAAATACCACATCTGAGCTTCTCTTTTCTATGGTGAGACATTAGATTTTTTGTTTAGATTTTGTTTGTTTTGTTTAAAGGTTTATGTCATTTCTATTTATGTGTCCATGTGTGTCTATTTGTCTGTCATGTGCATGTGGGTCCCCTCTGAGGCCAGAAGAGGGTGTGAGATTCCCTAGAACTGAAGTTATACATGATGCTGAGCAACCTGACACAGGAACCAGTAGCTGAACCCAGGTCCTCTGGAAGAGTTGCATCCTCTTAGCCACTGAGCCATCTCTCCAGACCATGCTCATAAATGGACAATTAGTGTGTGGATTCACAGTGACTTCTACAATTCTACAAGGAAAGCATGGGTCAGCCTGACAGAAGACACTTTGGCAAATGGCATGTCCATTGTCTTTTTCAGAGATACATGGACTTCCTGACTTGCTGCAAATGAAAGAGCTGGAGCTGTTTGATTGCCAAAGCAATGGGAGCTGAGGTCATGGCTCATCAACATGAAGATATGAGAGAACATGATCGTGCAAACTCTGCTGTCATCAAACAGGAAATGCCCTGGGACCTACCTCAGAATCTGCATTTCCACATGCTGATCAAGTCCTGGTCGTGTCTGTATCATCCACACCCCCACTGAGCTGCAAGAAACCCCAGCAAGTGTACTCGCTACAGCTGAGCCTGCAAGGTTTCCATTAGGAGATGCACAGGCAAGGCATTGCCAGTTTCCCCTGCTTAACCAGTGCTGCCAAATTGGATATGAGAGCAACAAAGAAAACAACCAAGTTTGCCAAAGTTAAACAAATTTTAAGAACCAGAGGTCTTTCTCTAACCCCCCCAAAAAAAACCCAACAACAACAACAATAATTTTTTTCAACCAACAGAAACCAACAAAGCTATATTCCAGACATTGGTTTTTTGAACTCAATCCAGTACATTGGCACATCTGGAATAATAAATGAGTCCTGCTCAGTTTCTCTTCTAGGTAATCTCTGATCAATCCAACTCTATCTGTATTCACCTTGAAAACTAGACATTACATTTACAAAACAAGTTGTATTTCACTCCTTGGGGATATTTGTGATTTGGCCTGCACTCAATGCTGAGAATCACTCCTGTAATATCTTCCTCTAAATGAGACAAAATCCTGCTGGGGCCCGCACAGTGGATCTTGCTCACTATCCCATCCCCCACAGGCTGTGACTATGACATCACTGGTGGGGATCTGCAATATGAGCTCACAAATGTGTTAACCAGCCTCAGAGGATGACTCAAAGACCCCCCCCCCATATCAAATGTACATTGTAATTATAATTAATTTAAATGACCCTGCATGCAAACTTGTGACACTGTCATTTCCAGGGAAAGAGAACACCAACACTAAATATAAACAATTCTCTGCCAGGGTTACATTATTTCCTCATTGTCCTTGTGTAGACCCGGGGAACATCTGAGAATCAGAGGTTATGTCTTTCACATTTTGGTCTTGCTAACTCTCTACTTTGGGGTCATCCTGTGTGCCACAGGCCATCCTTGGCATCCCTGACCTCTCCTTACAGGACACTAGTAGTGAACTCTCTCCAGAGTGCTAAGCACACGTCTCCAAACACATACCAGTGCTACCTGGAGGGAAAAACAAAAAACAGAAACAAACAAAAACTACTTCTGTTTAAGAATCCCAGCCACAATAAGAAAAAATGAACCGCTTCCTTATGGAAGTCCTGGAGCCATCCTGTCACAGTTCTAAAACACATCCCCTCTAATGAGAGAGAACAGAAATACTGGGTCTTTCTAAGAAAACATTTAATAAGAAAGGTAGGCTGGACACAGGGCAATGGGACACCCATCTTGGCTTCCTCTCCTTCCTTACATCCATGCAAATGAGTGAGGCTTTAATGAGTAAGAACAGGTCCCAAACACGGCTGGAAAACAAGAATATACCATCCAGTAAGCAGGAGGGTCACCCTGAGACCAGAAAACAGATGGAACAGCAGTAGCTAAGTGAAGCCCACAGCCCAGAGCCTGGATGGAGGCTGAGGGGGTGAGGACCAGCAGCATCATCGGGGACGAGAAGGGCTTCAGCAGATCCTACCCCACAAAATGCAAAGAGATGAGACTGTTTCCAAGCAGCTTTGCCACCTCTCTAAAGTATTTATGGAAATACAAAAATATCTAACACCCAACAAAGTAGAAAACCAAAGATAAGTCTACAGAACTTGGGGCCTCTTTGGAAAAGACATCAAGATCCAAATCAATTACTGAATTTTTAACCTTTGGAATTTTTTTAAATGAAGAATGAATTAAAACCAAAGGAATGTAGAAGAAAGGAATATGTAAAGACCAGCGCCAACATCAGCTAAGCAGAGAATATAAAATCAACAATGAAAATCAATGAAGTAAGAGCTGGTTCACTGAAAGACGAATAGTCAGTAATCCACAGAATGATGAAGGGCAGGGAGAGAAGACCCATGTCACCACAGATGTCACACAGACAGTAAGGACAGGAACAAGGAAATTCTAAGCAAATTCTTCTTACAGTGGATCAGAGGCCAGGCAATGACTCCCCACCCCTGGTCTTCCCAGCCTAGCTAGAGGGTAGGCTCTTGAAGGGACAGGGATGCCAACGGGACAGCTTGCTGTCAGAAAAGTCCTATAACACCAAAACCTGATCCACACGTATAGACCAGATACTCACCCCCCACATCTTTATGATCACTTGTGGCTCTAACAGGATATCTCGATCCTAAATGAGGCCAGGAAGCAGGCCAACATTAGCTGGGAATCCTACAGTGGCCATCCCAAGATGCTGCAGCAGGGGCAGGTCCCACCAGGCCATTCAGTGGTCCTTGGAAAAGCAGCTCCTTCCCCACTCCGCTTCCTATGGAATGCTAAGAACTGGTCCTAAAAGCCTACAGAATGGGGCTATTTCTCCTACAGCAGGAAGAAGGGACGTAGGAACCAAGAGACAGACAGACTCTTTACTTTCCTGCCTCCACTGCCCCACCCTGATGCTCAGCTGCTTCAGGGTCTGACTTTCTAAGGAGAAAAACCTCTGGGAGATTCTGGACAGTGCAGTGAATCCAGCTAACATGGAGCTGAGGTCTAGCTACAGGAACCACAGGAACCATAGGACCCCAGGGTCTCCAAAACTAAACACAAGCAGCAACAAAATGCTTTTACCATCAAAGCTCACCACCTCCCTTTAAAACACACACACACACACACACACACACACACGCACACACACGCACACAGACCAGCAGTACCACAACAGCAAAGACCTCAACAACCATAGCTCTCCCGGCATCTGTATGCTGTATCACCCCTAGATTCATTCATAAAAACAAAGTCCAGGTGCACACTGTTTCCCAGTGGGATTACCGGCAATGCTTTCATCTGCACCAAGTCCTGGGGCTGCAGAGCCAATGGTGCAAATCAGGAAAAGGAACGCGAGCCTGCCCCTTCCCCCCAACCCTTTACCAGGATTTAGACTAGAATTAGTACCATTGGGGAGCCCTCTTGAAGACAAAGGAAGTCACTTGAAAGTCTGAGGAAGAAAGAAGAGGGGGTCGGGAGATGCACAGTCTTCAGTGATCTCGAGGTCATGTGCCTAGTGGCTGCCCTGCTTTTCTAAGCCAATCCCCTAAGCTTCTTCTTTTTTTTATTTATTTTATTCATCTCTATACCACTGAGGGCTTCCCCCATGCCGCCTGTAAACCCCCCACAGGGTATTAATGAAAAATGAACGTGAACAACAGAAAGGTTTTTCCAGCCTTTCCGGCAGCTGGAGGCAGGCATTGACTATCCTGTCTCCCACACACCTTTGCCACAGGAAATGAGTCCAGGACTAAGCTCCATACCGAGCTACTTTATCTGGTGTTGTGAGTGATGCCTGGAATGCCAGTTTCTTTTTAATGAGTTTCTTTTCTGGCTAAAGCAGCTGCTGAATTGTGTTTAGTATTGGGAAGCCTTACTGAAAAGCCATGGTTGGTCTTGGCAGCATGAGATGGGAGGGAGAGAGACGCACAAGCAGAGACAGAAACAGACAGACAGAGCCTGCCTCACATGGCTTCCAAGCCTCTTTGCAAACCTCCCAAGATCCCAGCTGAGGAGCCCAGCCAAGTGCTCTGGCTGTGGAGACTGACTTTACAGCCTGAGGTCAACCCCGGCTCCTCAGACTGTGAAATCAGTAAGGAAAATATTTGATTCCCGAGTCAAGAATGTCTGCCACCAGAGAAAAGGAAAGAGATTATCAGTCAGGATAGCAGTGGCAACAAGGATCCATCCAAAGGGGAGACATTTCTCATTCATCTAAATCTTTTCTGGAGCAAGAAATAAGATTACATTATGCCTAATCACCACTTCCCCTTGTCAAGCGAAAGGAAACGCCTCTCCCGGGGAGACTTGCTGGCTCTCTGATCTCCTTCCTGGCACTGAGGAGACACAAAAACTACAACTCTGCCCTCAACTACATTCCAGATGTCTGAGAAGCGGGTCATGTTCCTAGGGGTTCCTTGGGTTGCCCCAAGATGGGGCACTAAAGTCAGCAGTAGCAGAAAGGCTGCTATCGTTTGAGAGCTGTTTTCCTGCCAGACCAAAACCCATCTCTATGGATGCAGAACTACACTTACTGTACACACATGTGTGTGTGCACACACACACACACACACACACTAGCACAGCCACAGCCACCAGATCCCACAGAACAGCCTTTGTAAAACCAGTAGGAACCCGTATTTAGCTCCCTGTCATTTCTACATACTCAGCTCCCCTGAATGGAGCAACCCACAGGCCAGCAGGCAACACACAGTAGCAGATGCTGTGGAGGGGCCTCACCAACCAATGTCAACATTCCCTTGGCCCTTACTTATCACAAAAAAACCCACTGAGTCTCTGAAAATGTCAGAAATGCGCATCTATTTGACTAGAAAACACAGCCAAAGCACCTGGAGGTTTGAGGACATGCTATGAAGTCATTACAGACATCCTTGGCCCACCAGCTCCTCGTTAGCTTCCTAGGGTCCTTTAGCAGCTGGACTTTGGTCCATCATCCTTTACCCCCCCTCCTGGGACAGAAGCCCTGTCATAGCAGGCAATGAGGAAATGCTTGGGAATGAACAAACACAGGAAGGAAAGAAAAAGAGTGAGATCGCACGGTACCTGAGCCGTCCCCATTATGGCTGGCAGGGCGCGGGCTGGGGTTCTCAAGCTGCTGGGAAATCACGTAGGACTATGGCCGGGCCTCAGATGGTGGGGAATCCTAAGATGAGGAATGGATAGAAATGGGGAAAATGATAAAAAAGGGTAAACAACCTCCCCCCAGGGGAAAAATAGCATGGAGTAAACATTAAAAATAAGCAACTCAGTAATACTTAAATAGATTAAGAACCACAGTCACGAGTGCTGCGCTAAGTACACGCAGCATGCACAGATGTGAAAAATATCTCAATTTTAAAGCAGGATGTGATAATGATAAATGGGTTTAACAACTCCAAAATATTAAGCCAGAGAGAAAAAGAAAAACTACGCTTTAAATCAAGATTTGTAGCTCCTTCTATAGCTTGGTGATGAAACCAGAATTGGTGAATCAACCCCCAAGCCAGTCACACTGAAGGTGCTCTAAACTGTGAAGCAAGTGCTGATCCGTGTGTTTGATAGAGTCCAGAATTCCTTACTTTTTACACCCTTTGCATACGAACACATGAAATCACCATTGTACCAAATACGAATCAAATGACAGAGAAACTTTGGTTCCATAATGTTATACTAGAAAATACCAAGTTTTCTGTTTCATATTGAACTGGAAGGCTCATAAAACACTCTTCTACGTGTACTTTATGTGAGCCCTAAAAGTCACAATTGTGACACATTATTCTCCTGCAGTTTATGAACGCTGTGTAGTGTACAATGTCTTCTGAAAACTATTTTGTTGCCTAAATCATAGGCCAACACCAATTTGATAATGGGTTACTAAGTGCCAAGTGGATACTTGTAAATGCACAATGCTAATAAGCCAAGGATATGGATTTTAAAGAAGTACATTTGGGACATATTCATTACATAACAATATGCAAACTCGGAGTCAGTTTAATTCATTTCTCCCCACCTCTCTCGGCTGTCTACCCATGCAAATGCAAGCCTAGACATCAGCCATCACACTTTTAGGATGGACATTTACTTGCCCCATCCTCCTTGCTCCACGTCTGTGAATACAGAACTACTTGGTGGGTTTTTTCTGGTACTAAAGGATCACGATGGGCTAGGGAGATGGCTCAGTGAGAAAAGCACTTACTGCACCAGTGTTAGGACTGGAGCTAGGATTTCCCAGAACCTACACAAAGCTGGGCATGGTATCCTGTGTCTGTAATTCTAAAACTCCTAGAGAGAGATAAACAGAGACAGGCAAATGCCTGGAGGGTCATGGGTCAGGTAGGCAGAAGACGAGGACCAAAACATGAGGCTGTGTCTGACCTTCACACACGCACCATGCATGCTTACACTGATATAAACATACACACAACCATGTGCACGCACATGCACACATAGAGAAAGAAAAAGAGAAATAGAGCAAGCATGCATCAAAACTGACCCTATAAGTCCCATATGCTTAGTTACTGGGCTGTGTCCAGTTATCCCAATTGCTAAGAACTGTGCGAAAGCTTTCTATGCTTTCCAGCGTTTACCCAGGACAGTCTCTAGAAACACTACTGTGGAGTAAAAGGACGTTGTACATTACTCACATAATTCTCCACCAGCACTAGTCTCAGTTCACACAGTCACATACTATAAATCTCTGCTGCTTACCTCTAGTGGAAAGAAAAAGTTTCCTATTGTTTTCATGGAGTCTGGGGGTCACTTCCTTGATTATTGAGCAAGAGTCTTTTTGTGCAAACTGTGTTCCTTTGGTTTTCTTTTAGGGTGTACAGTTTTAATTACTGTATAGGATATCTTTATTTATATATATATATATATATATATATATATATATATATCAGACCACTCAACAAGACTATAAGTTGCAAATATTTACCTTTGTGTGTGTGTGTGTGTGTGTGTGTGTGTGTGTGTGTGTGCGTGTGTGTGTGTGTGTGGTGTTTGTGCATTCAGATATATTATTCTCTACCTTATATGCTGATGCAAGGTCTCTCACTTAAATCCAGAACTCAGCTAGTCCAGCAAGCCAGCTTGCTCTGGAGATTTCCCCATCTCTGCTGGGTGCTGGAATTATATGCTGGGATTACAATGGTTTTACAAGCAGGTTGTCATGTCCACCAACATTTACATGAGGGATGCAGATCCAAATTCTAGTCATTGTGCTTGTACAAGAACACTGTATCCACTGAACTATCTCCTTAGCCCCTAGCAGATGTTTTCTTTAAGTTTATGGTTAGTCTACTGACTTCCTTAATGGAATTTTTATCAATAACTGAAAAGGCATAATGTTAATTTGGGTGTCTAAATCTGTCAATTCTGAATTATGCCTTTGAAGGCATTTGGGGTTATGGAGATATTCTCAATGCTAAATTTAAAAATCACATCGTAATACATTTTCTTGTTATTCTTTACTTCATCTCTGGTCATGTATGCATATTTGCGTGTGTCTGTCTGTGGGTGGGTGTGTGCATGTGAGCACAGCACCTTGCAAGCAAGAGGTGCCAGATCCCCTGGAGAAGGCCTTGGTGTGGACATCAGTACTGAGAATTGAACTCAGTTCCTTAGAACACACTCTTAGCTGTTGAGCTATATGTAAAGCTCCTAAATTTTCTTTTAAAATTCTATAACTATTTTTAATTATTATATAAGCAACATACTTAAATTTTTTAAGTTGTCAAATGGAAATTAATTACGTTTTTATCTTCAGTAGACGACCAATTATCCCAGAAATTTTACTGAATAATCTGTATTTTCTTAATTAGAAAGTACCACTCATACAAAAACATCCAAAGATTTATTCATTACCTGCAGCATTCACGTTTCTCCTAGCACTGAACCCACAACTGACATTTTTAAAAAATTTTTGTGGAACAATCTTGCCAAGTTTTTCTCATGGGACAGTTTATTATCCCTTAATCAAGTCACCTCTTACCCACTTTCACTGTTATTCCACACAGGAAAAGAACCAACACATACACACACGTTTTAAGCACACAGACAGACAAACACCTCTCAGAAGCAACGAGCTCACATTTAAAGCCCTCTCTGTACCAGGCATTGGCCACAGTTCACTTACGATGCTCCTCTGTCAGACCAAGGCACGTTGTGAGGCTACTGTGGTTCCTGGCATGGGACCCAGTTCCCCTCTACCTTAGAATGTGCAATACCATCGGGGATATTTATGTAGTGATTCCATATTTATCAAAGTTCCTACTTCCAAATAGATCTTATGTAGACTTCCATCTTCCACTCAATTGCTAACACCTGACCTCATATGTTTTTCTAACAACACATGTACTGGGTCACACAGGTTTGCAGAAGTGCTAGGTTTCTCAGGCACTCCACAGCTAAGCTCCCTCCTCGACTAGACTCCTGTTCGTGTCAAGGGCATTTTCTAGAATCTTCCAGATGCTACATCCATTTATGCCATTTGTATTCATTTGGAATATTATCAGAAATGGCTATTATATTATAATCAAGGTCTTCCATTATCTAACGATATAGTTAGTTTTCCCTAATATGCTCACTTCATTATTATTATTATTACAACCAAGATCTTACTATTGAAGCAATACTTCATTTATAAAGCAAAGCCTACTATTCATATTCCACATCTAGATAAATGGAATTAGCTTGTATTTTTAAAATATTTTATCTATAGTCTTAAGTGAGATGACCTTTTTCTGCTAAATTTACCCAGTTCTGAAGTAACTATAAGACAATGATGTTTGTCACTTGAGGAAAGTTTAAATAACATAAAATTATATCAGTTCATAAAATCTCAGGTAATATGTACGAATCACAAGATGGTGGTTTTATAAGCAGGTGTATGAAAACTTGCATCTTTGGCCTATGGCAGTTACCTGACTGTAGCTGGTGTTCATCACTTACAGTGAATAAGAAAACCAACCATTTCACCTTGACTTTCTAATTTCTTGCAAAATAATCCCTACAGATTATTTTAAGGCCCTGGTAAAAATCTCTAGCGATTTTGATCTGTTGGTCTAATCCAGTCTGAGGATTCTTGGAAGCTGGGGATGACAGAAAGTTACATTTTTAGTGACTCAAATCAGCACTGTTTTCTCAGGCATCACCTTAGAACTTCTCATTTTGTACGATGCTCCATGTTTTGGGAGTAAAAATATCTCTAATGGCTTTGCAAGCTTAAACACACACACACACACACATATAAAATCATCATTAAACTGAATCAATATGGTTTAAATAGCAATTTCACTAAAAGTAGTAGTCACTAATTAGCATGGTCACTAATTTGTCCTGAATTTAGTAGTCCTCTACTCCAAAGCCGGCACTCACAATGTTGGTCTGACTTTGCAATCCAGTTCTAGGTGATTGCTAATCTGTTCATCCAACTTTGCCATACAATCAATGCAAGACTCTCTAGCCAACTTAATTCCACTTGCCAGCTGTCTGATTAGTTTGTGGCATGCCATTCTGTAGATACAGATCGCACCAAGAATATGCTGAGCATCTAATTATGAGCAAGAGAATCATTCTCCAATTCATTCTCCAATGTCTCTATGTCTCTAATGACAAAGAGACTTCTCTGCCCTACAATGTCACACCTATATCTTCCTCTACTGAAAACCCTGTTTCCATGAGAATAATCAATGCCAAATCCCTAGAGACTGGGGCAGAGGATGTCCTCTGGGGACACTACAAGGCAGAGGCTTCCTGGGGTAACTGCTAACTTCAGGCCTCTCATGTCCTCATATGGGATGAACTAAGGTTATAGGGGAGTCAGCAAGTGCATCCAACTGCCGCATCAGCAGCTCGCTGGTCTCCTGAGAGCCCCCATCCAGATGTGAGACTCCAGCATCTGTGACCCCAGAGCCACCCCCTCATGATGAGGCTCCTGTCCTCTCAAAAGCCATAGGGAGACAGATGTGCATTTCACTCAGCACAACCCTTTGGGGAACTCTGCCTGACAAAGGCAATGGCAGACATCTGGAGAAACTACTCCCTGAGGTCCTTCCAGATCCTCAGGAACCATAAGTGACAGTAACTCAATCTCTTCATGAATGTTAAGTTGATTAACTGGCTCCGTAACCGTCCAGGTCAAAGCCCAGGGTGGTCGGATTCAGTCACTCAGTGATGCTGCTGGGTTACTCCTCTCTGCCCACAGACTGTCCTCAGCTGGGCGTTAATCACACCCTCTAGGTGCCAGGGGGACTAACCAAGATTCTCAATGATTTCTTTCTTTCTTTTCTTTTTTACTTTTTACTTTTTTTTTTGTCTTCCAAAGTATCTTCCAATTTCATCAGAAATTGCCTTGGGGATACGAAGAGACCTTGTCTGCCCCATGTCAAAGATTTGCACCTAGTACAAACCCCACGGCTAGCCGTGCAGCCAGCTTCCTCCAAAGTCCCAGGTAGTATGGAGATAATGGCAAAGCTGTGGACGGCCCAACAGTAATAAGGATGCTCCCAAGGAAGCAGGATGGCTGTCTGGAGGATGGCACGGGGTCTTCTGCTTGCTTCATGCATACCTGCTTTGACAGGTCAGACAGCCATAGACAATGCTCACAAATACAATACCCCTAGCTGTTAAGAAGGTCAAAGATCACCTCATCGGAGACATTTAAACATGTGTCCCTAACACAACGACATCCCCAAAGATGGGAACTACTGGGAACTGAGCTGGGCACCTGTTGGCACAGTACGCAAACCGTGACATGAGGACACTGATTCACAGGTTGCTGGGAACCACTTTTCTTCCTCTTCTGTCCACAGTTTTGAAAGCCATTGATAAACAAATTGGACAAGAAAACTCAATTATGCCCCTTTTGCAGTTGATTAGCCTATTGAAAATACCAATAAAACTTAGCAAACAAAGGTTAGGAAAAATTACAGGATGTCATGTGCCATAAATAAGGATTATAGAAAAACAATTTAGAGTGCAGTGACGTTTTCATTTATAGACGACATGCTTCAAAAACAAGAGGCAGCAAAGAGCCTTGTGTGAAATCCAATTATAAGAGATTGGCCATCTACCACTTCATATTCGCCGCTATTCAGAAGCACTGCACTGCCATTAGCATAGATGTGTAATGGTACATACCAGATTGGCTGTACTATATTTTGCCAAATAGTTTAACTAATTAATGACAAAAAAGATAATAAATAGCATTTCAGTATAATGTCAATTTGAACAAAATCAAATTTCCAAGTGAAATACTTAGAAAAAAATTGGAGGAATTGAAGACAGGATTGAGCTATGGAAACAAGGGTGAAGATGTGTAGTTTTTGCTGGCTTGTTGCTGCTGCCTGTGTGCAGCTTTTCCTGGGGGTAGGGGGTAGGAAGATGTGAAGTCAATGGCACAGGCTGCAGGAGATTCCAATACAGAAGCTCTGTATTATATACAGGTTGGGGTTTTTATGGAGTTAGGGAAAGTGATCAAAACAACAGGAATTAATACACACAGAGAGAGAAACAGGATTTCTATGTGTAGTCCTCACTATCCCAGAACTTGCTCTGTAGTCCAGGCTGGCCCTGAACTCAAATTCACCTGCGTCTGCCTCCCAAGGGCTGGGATTAAGGGTATACGCCACCACTACCTGGATCACACCTTTTAATAATAATAACCCTAATATTAATTGTCTCCATGCTAAAGTGAAGAAAAAAAACAGACTAACAGATTGGATTAGAAAACAGGACGCACCTGTTACTCTTGGAAGAATGGGGAAGACTGAAACTTTGAACAAGTAAAGCAGAGAAATGCTATGATCAGAGCTTGGTGGGACAATTCTAGTAGGAGCCTGCCAACCAGTGCTGCTTAGAGTGATGAAGGCCGTAGAGGCCTAGCTCGTGCGATATCAGAGGGAAGCAACAAGGCTAGAGGCCACTTGTGGTACCTTGGCAAAGAACTACTATGGGACAATGGTCTTGTACCCTGTAAAGATTTGTTACTTGTATTTTAATAAAATGCTGATTGGCCAGTAGCCAGGCAGGAAGTATAGGCAGGGTTACCAGGCAGGACATAGAGGCTGAGCAAAGAGAACAGGAGTACTCTGGGAAGAGGAAAGACTCAGTCTGTAGCCATCACCCAGACGTAGAGGAAGTAAGATGAGAATGCCTCACTGATAAAAGGTACCAAGCCACATGGCTAACACAGAAAAAAAAATATGGGTTAATGTAACTTATAAGCATTAATAAGAAGCCTGAGCTAACGGCCCAACCAGTTTATGATTAATGTAGACCTCTGTGTGTCTTTGGGGTTGAATGGCTGCAGGACCAAAACATCTGTCAACAAATGATGTCAATGTAGACAACTAAATCCACTTAAAGCCTGATAGAGTTTGGGAAAGAATTCTAGACACAAGAAAAGCATATCTCAGTTAAGAGAGGCTTCCTGATTCAGCCTTAGCTGCAAAACCCTTTCAGCTCTTGTAAGAGGCCCTACTACCAAACACTTAAATGGTGTTTATGAATAGCTGATAGCATGCTTTCTGGTGGTGACAGGAACCTTGAAACTCCATAGAGTTGTGGCAATTAAAATGGTTCCCACCAGTACCTCCACCATGGGGCTAGACTCTCAGAAAGTTAAGGAATGGGGTGGATCCAATCACCGAAGCCACAGCTTTAATCCCAGCCATATCACTTAGCAAATATCACTTAGACTCATGTGGTCAGAAAAAGAGATATACAGTAAAGATAGATTCAAAGACGAAGAAAACCTCTAAATGGTTTATAGTGTGTTTAACAATATGGTTTGGGAGAAAAAAGAAAAAGGATAAAGTTGTTAAAATAAAAAAGAAAGAGAGTAGTTGGGTGTGGTAGCACACACCTTTAATCCCAGCACTTGGGAGGCAGGGGCAAGCAGATCTCTGTGAGTTCAATGACAGCCTAGTCTACAGAGTGAGTTCCAGGCAGCCAAAGAGAGAAAAAGACAAAAATTAAAAATAAAAGAAATAAAGTTTAAAATAAAGCCACGTAAAGATGGAAAACACACAGAGAATCTGGATACTGTATGTTATTGTGTTGTCTTTGAATGATTTGATGGCTGAAGAAGGAATAACAGCTGCTAAAAGACATTTGTTTACAAATGCTGCTGGACTAATACAATACATATATTTTGAAAATGCTTTGACTTCAAAGTTTAAGTCAAAAGTTATGTTACTTTGGAGAAGAGGGTTTTGCCTTTGTTTCTACAGAAAATGAGAGGCTGTAGATTCATTCTGGGTTAAGAAAAATTGGGTTTGATGAAAGAAGACCCCCCCCCCGAAGAATCTCCAATAGGAGCGAATGGCCAAGATGAGCCAACATTCCAAGCTGGCAGCTGAACTTGACACTGTTGTCCATACATGGAATACTGGCTCTGGCACTAGTTTGGGAAACATAAAAATGACAAAAGGGCACTGAGGGCATGAATTATTATTCTTCCATGATTTCAGTGAAACACTGAGACCAAGCTACATGTGGGAGGGGGTCCCACCCAGGGAGACAGCACTGACAGGATGGGAGGCCACAAGAAGCCAAGGCATAAGGCTCTTAAAAGTGATGGAGGACTCTCATTGGTTAATAAAGAAACTGCCTTGGCTTTTTGATAGGGCAAGATTTAGGTGGGTGGAGTAGACAGAACAGGAAGAAGGAAGTGAGGTAGATGGCTCAGATAATCGCCATGCCTCTCCTCTCTGGGTCAGATGCAATGGAGCCAGCCACCAGGTCAGACATGCTGAATCTTTTCCAGTAAGACACAACTCGTGGTGTTACACAGATTATTAGATATGGGTTAGTCAATATGTGAATAAGAGGCTGAAACTAATGGGCCAGGCAGTGTTTAAATGAATACAGTTTGTGTGTTGTTATTTTGGAGCATAAGCTAGCCAGGTGGCAGGGAGCCAGGAGGGATGAAAAACAGGCCTGCCCGCAGCCCCTCACTACACTTAAAATAAGTCTGTGCTTCACTCGAGACCCCAAGATGTTGTTAATGTCAAAGCCATGAGATATCTGTCAAGTAAAACTGCATACAGGGAGTAGAACTAGCCTGAGGAAAAGATACATGCCACAGGTAGCAGACTGGCATGGTAGAGCCATCTAAACTCTATGAAGCCAAATTCTCAGCCACCAAACATGGGGCAACAGGGTTTGGTATTTGCTGGGATTCGGTCTTGCTCTGAGCCATTATTTTCTCACTGCCCCTGTTCCTCCCTGTTGAAACAGGAATATATATTATGTGCCATTGTATGCTGGTTATAACTTGGTTTGTTTATTTGTTTTCAAGGGGAATCACAGTTGAAGGATTGCTTTGAGTCTCAGTAGAGACTTTGGTCTTTGAACTTTTAAACAATGTTGACTGGTGATGTCTATGGAGACTTTTAAAGTTGAAGTAAATGCAATGTTTTTCATCACGATATGGCCATGAGTCAACAGAGAACAGGGAGTTGAATGTGGCGATTCAAATGAGAAATGTCCCCTATAGGCTCACCTTTCTGAATAGTTGGCACCACTTTAGAGTGAAAGAGAAGACAAGGTATTCTAACCAAACAGAACTAGGAAAGAAGCAGGCATAGCTATTCTGATATCTGATGAGATTTCATGCTCACTAAGACCACAACCCACCAAGGGGATGTCTTAAGCATACACCCCAAACAGAGGTACTGTTCATTTCATGAATCAAACACCACTACATGCAAAGCTACAGATTACATTTAACACAGGGATGGTGGATGACTTCAATACCCCACTCTTAACAATAAACAGGTCATCAGGATAAAGACTGAACAGAGAAACGCCGAAGTTAAATGACATCATAAATCAAACAAATCTAACAAATCTGTAGGCATCTACAGAGCATTCTACCCAAACACTGAAAAACATACATTCTTCTCAACAACACATGAAACATTCTCCAAAACAGGCCACATTTTAGGACACAAAACGAGACTTTTAAAAATATGGGGAAGCTGAAATAATATCTTGTATCCTATTTTATTCAATCTGACCACAATTGAATAAAGCTTGATCTTACCAGCAAGATAAATGGCACAAAATACAAATGTCATTGTAGAATTCTTCCAGTGCATCTCTGGAAGAGTTGCCACAAACCCTGGTCACGTCTCCAGCATGAAGCACATGGCTACTGCAAGGGTGCCAGTGAGTGAAGGCTGTAGGTCACCGTAGACACAGCCACATGCATGTACACAGGACCCTGTGTTATATCCGTAAGGGAGGGTCCTATGTACATGCATACACCATGTAAATGCTGTACCATTTACCCAACAGGACTGACTCACCTAGTATAGATCACAGGCCACCTCATCTTCCTGGAAGGCATAGACTCTCATTTGTAGCGTTCCTGCTCTTTTCTGAGAAGGGTGGAGGGAGTCTAAGGCCTGGCTACCCTCTCCCAGAGTTCCCTTGATGACATATCTTCCTGGGCCCTGATTCTTCCCACAAGAGGTTGACTTTCTAAAACCTCACAAAGCATGGGGCCATGCTGACCATCAACAACAACAAAAAAAGAGATGTACAATAACTACATGCCACAGTCTGGGAGTTATTCTTCTTCTCCTCCTTTTTCCCACACATCTAGCAGGGAGGTCCAGAGCCTCCCCTGCAAACCTGAACACAGACTCAGCTCTACTCTCCTGCTTCTGTTACAATCACAATCACATCACCCACGTATAACAGCCCAAGAGGAACCAGATTGTAACACAGGAAGCACAGCATCTTCCCTCAGGGTTACAAAGACCCTTTGGGAAAAGCACCACATCCTCCGTGGTCAGGTGAGCCTGAGACAGACACACAATACGATGCTAGTTAGCAGGATTCCAACCAGAGCTCCACTTCTGGTTTGCTACTTGGCTCTGTGAACAGCAACTGCTTGTCATCAGTTGCTCAGTGAGGGAGCTTCCTCTACCCACGTCATCACAAACCCATCATGCCTCTGGTCCTCCTGCTTTAGGAGAGCACTCACTCGCCTCTCTCCTCCTCCTCCTTTTCTCCTTGTGAGATGAAATCCTTCCATTTCAAAAGAAGTCTAAACACAAAAGAAAATGTAGAAAAGCATAACCAAGTGGCCTAGAAATCACAGAGTGCACGCTTCTAGCAGACATAAAACAAATGAGAGGAAGAATGGAGATGAGATTGGACAAGGATTTGTCTATGTCTCCCTTCAATGCAGAGCAGAGGCAACCACACAGAGGCTTTATACAGTAAACATCTTTTCATCAGCAAATGTTTGAGGACCAGCAAAATAGCCCAGGGTATAAAAGAACTTTGAATTCAACCCCCAGAAGCCATGGTAAGAAGTAGAGAACCAATTCCTGAAGGTTGTCCTCTGACCTCCACACCTCCGTATATGCTGAAGTCAGTCTCTCCCTCTCTCCTTCCCCCTCCTTCTTTCTTCTCTCTATCTCTCTCATTCACACACACACACACACACACACACACACACACACACACACCCCTAATAAAGAAAAGACAAAAAGAGAACTTTCTGAAGTTTCTCACAGAAGGCAAGAGACCACAATCAGGGGCATCCTCAGCAAAGAGCATGATACTACCACAATCCCCACCATGGTGATGGCTAAGTACCATTTTTTCCCATTGCTGTCAATCTTGCTCCTACATGTCCAGGTGATAACTTAGTATTTGTTCTTTCAGGTATTGTTCTCTAATATCTGTAATCTCTTAAGCATGAAGATTGATGTTGCATTGAGGACTGTGTAGGAAAGTGGGAAACTCTACAGCTTCACTTAATCATGGTCCTGGAGAGCGAAACCGCTCAATCAATCATGCTTCCTCTGCATCACACCAGAGGGATGCTGCTGAGCTCTGGCATGCCACCCCACACTCCAAAACTTAGAGCAAAGACCTTGATAAATAACCACACAGTTAAGATTGCCTGGATGTCACCCCACCAATAGCCACCACCTGCAGAGTCAAGCCCTCCTCTTGTGGCCTGTTCCAACCACCCTTGAAGAATCACCCCCCACACCACACCCTTAGAGGATCTGTCATGTCCATATGACCCAGAACTAGATATTTGGTGTGGCCCGGCTTTCATCCACGGGGACTATCTAAGCTATTCACATCACATGGTGGCTTAAGGACAGTGTGGTTTCTACTGGGAAATTTGAGCAACACTGAATACATTGGAAGCAGCAGCTGCCTCAGGCTCCCATGTGATGGTCACTTGGGTGAAAGCCACAGCCTATGATGGAGTGCCATACCAAGAGGAGGACAAGAACCTGTAAATGGATACTGAGCTTTCATTTCCAGGCTGAATAATCACACAAAAAATATATTAATTAAAACACAGGCCAATAGCTCAAGCATATTCCTAGCCAGCTCTTACATCTTAAATTACCCCATTTCTATTTTATATTTTACCCACACCCTCAACATACCACTTGAGCCTTCAGGCCCTACACCTACAAACACCATCTGCATTACACCAAAATGAGGGTGTAAGAGCAATCTGGCCACGATATTTGGCCTATCAATTGCCAGTCACCCTATCAATTGCCAGGGTTGACTCAGCTATCCAGCTGGCTAGGGTAGTATCCCCTTTGTCCCTCACCTCTCCATGTGCATCCCTTCCAAAGCTGCAATGCTGCATGCAAGGTCAAAGAAGACAATCTTCCCAGAATAGAGGAGGGCTGGGCTTCAGTCAAGGATATAGGAGTAGCTGTGGAGTTAGAACCTCCATTAACCAAAATTAACTGGGATTCCATCACATCCACCCAAATAAATCCTAAGTGACTGAACAAACTTCAGCTTGAACCCAGTTACGGTTGCCCTGAACTTTCCCTGGGTTGTAAAATATTAATTACCATACCCAGCTTTCCAGGGGGGTTCCAAATGATCTTGGCAAGTGTCATGTGATAAACAAATTAGCAAACCATTGTGTTCTACCATTTTCATCCTTGCAAGGGAAGAGGTAGCAGAGTAAATCCAACAGAAACTAAAAGACCATGCTGAAATCATTAGTGTAGCTTTATTTCCCATAGAAACACGATTATAAGTATTGGCTATGCCCCCAGGCCAGATCATAACCAAACAAGGTTACAACAGGATGGTCCACAGCACATTTGGCAGTGATGGTTATAAGTGGGTACAGGAATGTCTTGAACCAAAAACCTACACAGCTGGTGCAAGAATTCAAAGCCAGGTACACGAAAGGACATGCTGAAACATGATCCCACTGTGAGTAGGAAGCCCATGGGTGTGGGCTGCAGTTTGCAGAGGGGCTAAAAACAGGGAAGGTACAGGGAGACAGCTAAGAGTGTGACAGAGAACCCAAGCCCCACAGACACAGCCGTCCCAGCACCTCTGAGGATGGTTTCTGAGGAAGAGCTCCCCTGGAGGAAAGGAGAGACACAGGAGGAGTATGGGCAAGAGCAGGTGAGCTGGAGTTGGATGGAGTAAGCCTTCTCAAATCTCTGCTATGGGGGCCAACCCTTCGTTATTCTCCACATCCTAAAAGGGAGAAAAGAGAGAAAAAAAATCTGCTAGGCAGTCATCATTTGCTGGGGACAAATCACTAGGATCAAAAACTGCTCAGGCCAGAAGCTGGACTTCTCCATAGAGGAAGATGACCTGGTATAAATCTGTGGAGAACAACCAGGGCTCTTTCTGGAAACTATTTGAACTTTTAAAAAATGTCTAAGAAATTTCCAGACATTCTTGGGGAAGGGAGAAGAAATGATTAAATTTATTTCTTCTCAAGTTCGTATGCCGACATTTTCCTAGTCAAAGTGCAAACTGCTGCAGCCAGCACTGATTTCCTCAGATGAGCACAAATTGGAAATCACAGAACAAGCTGCAAAACGTCAACCATATCTCCTATCACAGACAAGACTTTGAGGCGTAGGAGGAAAATCAGGGGTCAGCCTGGGCCTACAGAGCCGGCTCAGCTCGCCAGAACACACTCAATGCTGACAGGCAGAAAGGCTAACAAATGTGTGATTCTTTAGAGCCACGGAGTGCCCACCTACATTAGCTTCTCCTTCAAATAAGATAAAAGGATTAGCACCGGAGCACCAAGGAGTAAAGAAGACAGGGCTCCTCCAAATCAAAACCGCTGTCAGGCTAAAGCCCACCTTGAGGAACTCTGAGCCCGGGAGCGGGGTTAGTATCAAACATAAACGTGGCCTCCCCACAGCCCTCCGTGAGCTTGCCTGACCATCACTGTCCTCCACTCTGAGCCAGTATCCCACGTGCTGCTGTTTAAATTCTCAACACGTGCCTCTTTCCACCCTGGCAAACCAAGTGCAGTTTCATCTCGCTGAGGCTGCGGGTTGAATGGATTTAGCAGGCCTGTCTTTTGTAGCCACAATCTGGTGTCAAATTCCTCATGAAACCCCTAAGTTCCCAGCTTGCATTTCCTTCCTGGTGCTAGCAAAATGTTAATTTTTAATCAATAACACAGCACAGATTTAATGTGCTCATTCATTATGCTCGTAATTTTGGTGTAAGGAAGGCAAAGTCCAAGGGATGATAGATTTCTCTGGCTAATTGGCAATGCAGTCCCACTGGCCCAAGCATTTATGTTTCTGGGGAAGGTTGAAGTCCTGAGAAAACTGGTGTAAAATGGATTTTGTGGGATCAGCTTTAGGAAAGAAGAAACTGGCGACTAACCACAAGGAAAACAATTCTCCTGATGTGGATATTGTCAAGTCCTTCCAGAGGGCATATCCCTGGCTACACTACATGGTCTGGGGTCCCAGCAGCTAAAGGGTCCCAGGTTCTCAGGACTGATGCATCCCCCATAGGAGCAGCTGAGCAAATGACAGCCTTAGAGACTGTCTCATCTTTACCCAGTAACTGTGTACCTTGTCAGACTGTTAGCAGGTAGATCTTAGCTGCACTCCATGAACGGATGGCTATGCTAGTCTGCTTGCCTTTAACTACTTAGAATCATATATTGCGCTATAAATGCCAGATGTGTACAATAAAGTTTATTGGTAGACGTTAATAGTAACTAGTGCTTTGGGGCTTTCGATGTACCAGACATGATGCCACATGCCTATAATCTCAACATTCAAGATGCCAAGGCAGGAGGATCATACATTGTCAGAACATGGTCCAAGGAATGGAGTCCTGCAAGAGGAATTCTGAGTGCTTGTAAGAAACTCCAAGAAAACAAGAGCCTTGTGACCTCAGTTTCTTCAAACACACAGAACCGTTCTTGGAGCGTGTTTTCCGTGTCCCTGCCAGGTGAGGCGGATAGAAATGAGTTCACTTCGGATCACTCATCACAACTGGGTGTTGTTATTTGTTTGTGTGGCTCTATGGAAAAGCACGGATTTTTGTCACGTGCAGCTTGTCCTTGTGATTGTACACAGCTTGAACTCACGGAAACATTACTCATGTGACTCGTCCTAATCCTCAGCTCTGAGTTTTAAAATTTGCTACAGCATGAGACTTTAGTCAGCCTCATTTTCAGGTCCCATTCTCCCAGGTTCCGCTGTCCTCTGGAGCTGTAAACAAGCCATGCCTAGAATTTTGTGACGTGAGAAGGAAGTGCCCAGAAGAGAAGGTACCAGATGCTGCCTCTTGCCCCTTGTCTATGAACGTATCCGCAGGGAAGACCACTATCAAAGGGACTCCTGAGAGCAGTAAGCTTAAGAGAGGACACCTTCAAACGACACCAAGCTACAGACAGGTGACAGCCATTTGGGAGGCCACTAGGCAGGAAGAGCAGGAAGTACTCCAAGGTCAGTGGAAAGGCCAGCCTGAGAAGAGCATCACATGGAAGGGGCAGCATTGTGGACTCCAACCTCCTTCTGACAAACGCCATTCCCAAATACAGCACCACTTATAGGACACACATGTACACAGACACACAAGCAGACAAGTACATACATATACGTACATGAACACGGATACACAAAGACCCACCCCCCCAACACAGAGTTTTCATTCAGCAATAAGGCTTCCTGTTCGGTCAGCCTCAGTTACAAAGGCAGCAGGACTTGGGCCCTACCCAGCTAGGGTTGACAATCTCCACTGCGGATGAAGGCCACTCCACTGCAAGAACTATAAGCCAATACCTGTGTCCCCTAGTCACAACCATGTGTCCTTGGCTTTTCCAGTTGTCTAAAAGTGCACTACAGATGCAGCCCCGATTTACCAACTCAGGCAATCATGAGCAAACACCATAGAGCTTCTTCAGTGAGCTTCACCACACAGGCCTTCCTTTCTTTGGAAAACACGATCCTAGGCATCTTTAACTTGTAGCTAAATCTGTCACTTTCTGAAAAACTGCTATGTGGAAAATCTTCCTGGGTGCAGAGGTCCTGAAGAGCCTCCAACCCAAATGCCACAAACCTACTTGACATTTGTGTGGCTAGGGCCCAGCAAAGGACACCAACAGCAGCGGGAGGTGGATTTCCCTAGGAAGTGGGCCTGCCATGAAGGCTGCTAGCGAGGTTCTCTCTGTCTGAGATCACAATAGCTTTAATTAAAGCAAGTGGGAGTGCTCATCCAATCACCGTAATTACAGCAGTCATTTGAAATATTTAACTCCTTTTAATAATTCAAGTGAGTTCACAGTCAGTATCGATTATTTGATATGTATCATTAGCAAATGCACTTTTGCAGACTCTGCCCCAGTGCCGTGCTGACACTCAGGTATGCGCAGCCAGCTCTAAGCAAGACTGAAGCCAAGCTGGCTTCCCAGCCTCGGATCCCAGTGAATCTTCTTTCTGCTCACCAACTATGTGGACTCCCTCAACAATACGCCACTGCCACCTCCTCCTCCCACTTCTGCAGGGGACACAGGTAACCACAAAGTCATGCTTCACATGGCACTCACTGAATATGCTGGGGGCAACCGCGTGCTTATCAGGGAAAGAGGCTGAGGGAGTTTTCTGAGTGCAGCTCCCCCAGGACTCATACACCCTCAGAGGAGAAACCAGCTAACTCAGAACACGTCACTGCCGAGCATCTACGGGTAGAGGGTGGGATGCAGGAGTGGTGGGCAGTGTGAGACCTCTTTAATTCAGTGTGTATCTGCATACTCCAGTCACTTGAGTCCAAAGTCAAGATTCAGATTCCAAGGGCAGCGTCCAGAGGGAAGCTTAGCAGTAAACACTCTGGGGGCACAGACAACAGCACCTACCATGTGTTCAGCATCAGGTTATGTGTGACCAAGCGCTCAGCACAGGGGTGGTGAAGTCCGAGGAAAAACAGAGCAATCCCTAATTGTGTAGTCTGAGGGCTGACCATGAAAAGCTACACACAAACAGCCTCACTGAAACACGACTGCTCGGGTCCTCTAGAGTGGGTAAAATAAACGGACTCGGGCTTCTGGATGCTAGCGAGGACTGGAGCTCTGGACAGTCCTCTGCATCAACAACAGGAAATAAATACAGCTGCTGTCATGCTTGCCAGTCAAGTGAAAAGGTGTGACTTTGATTCTGCACGCATCTGTGGCACAGAAATCCCACTCCTTTGTATTTACCAAGGAAGAGTTCCACGTCCACAAAAGACCTGAGCAAGCATTCAGACAATGTTACTCACAGAAGCCAAAAATTAGTGCAGCCAGGAACCCATCAACTAGAGAAAAATCCAGCGCTTTATCCTGAGTTCGCTCACTGGACAGTAATCGACAACAAAATAAAAGCGACCCTGATACACGCAAGCATGTCAATCAACTTCAGAAACATTGCATTGGATTTAAGAAAAGTCACAAAATTAGTGGAAGAAATCATTTTTTCAAGCAATAGGCAAGACTGCTTGACAGTGCCCGATCCAGTTGGTATCTGAAGAGTCCCAGAAGGTGCATGTGTTGTCCACCTGGCTCTGGGAGCATCTTTGTAAGTAACTGCCTCACAAGAGCGCTCACCTCATGGATGGAACCCACTCATGGGTTCACAGCTTAATGGGATTTCACAGGTTTGTAAAGCAAGCAAGCGCTGGCCCCACGAAGTGAGGCACTCAGATTTATTGCCTATTCCCCCAACATGACACACTGCCCTGTTGCAAGCCCAAAAGAAGAATGTAAGCTATCTCGGGTCAAAACTTGTGAAGCCATGAGCCAAGTTGTTGACCTCAGGCACTCTGTCAGTGCAAGGAAAGCTAACTACAATGAGAGTCAGAAAGCCATGAGCTCTGGGACCACCGGAATGGCCGTCAGACATCTTGCTGGGTGCCGGGATGCCTGCAGCTCATTTTGAGTGTTGACTACACGGTTGTTTGCAGCTGCTAAAATTCGGTGAACTGACATTCACTATCTGTTCACTTTATACTAAGTTGTTCTGACAGAAACTTAAAAGAAAGTGATATTGCAGATACCTGTTACAGCAAATTCCTGTTCCTAAGCTGGTATCCATGGGCAGAGTCTGAGAACTGGCAAGGTTCATAGCCACTGTGATACTCCAACATATCTTGGCACGTGTCTGCCAAGCAAGCAAGTTGCAAGGAGCATGGCATTGGATACGAATGGCTCCCCAGGGAAGAAATGTGGCTTCCATGATTGTCGTACATCCATCCCTGGTGTAACAGGAAGTTTGGAGGGTGGGCAGGTACCGGGGAGGCACAGCTGCTGTCCAGCAAGGGGACCAAGGGTACTAGAACTGGGCTAGAGGAAGATGTCAGGTGGGGAACAACATGATCAGCGTTAGCTTTAAAAGAACATGCTGACAGGGGGAGGGGGAAGGGGAGGATCAGTTGACCCATACACAGGAACCCACCTATATCAACAGCAATCAGAGAAAGGTGCAGAGTCCAGAATGGAGTCAGCGGCTGAGGGGGTGATGAAGAGCTGATGTGGAAGGCCTCTGCTTCTTCTCTAGCCCCACATGTCCTGACATTACAGAAAGCACTTTCTAAAGAACAAGGAGGGAGGGAGGAATAGGAAAGAAAGGATGGGAAGAGGACAGTAGCTAAACGTATGGGAATCTCAAGGGCTCCCTGTGAAGCAGGCACAAAATGGGACAGATGGCAGGCTCTGGATCAAACCATTTCCCCGGAGAAGGTGTTCCGAAAGACAGAGGAGCTTAGAACAGAAAAGATGAAGTCCTTGAGCAAACTGACAGGTTCTGGCCTTGTCATCTGTGGTTTCCCTTCTGACTTGATAAAGTTAGTTCTAATGCAAATCAAATCTCCCCCTAGTCAAACGCACAGACACACGGCAGAAACCCTTAGGTCCCTGACGAGCATCTCCCAGCTGAGGCGGAACAAGGTGACACTCACCTTCCTCCTTCAGTTCTGGTTCTAGAAATCAGTATCCCTTCTGCCCCACTCAGGGCCACCCCACTGTTCTCTGTGCTTCCTGCTGGTGATGGTACAGTTTAAGACGGCCAAGGGTGGTGCCTAGGTATGTCTCATGTCCCCGAGTGCAGCGACATCACAGCCACATGGACAGAAAGCTGTGATAGAAAAGCATCACTCAGCATGAATGGTGGCGCTCTGGTTCTGAGTTCAAAGGTAACAAGTCAATTACAGATACTTCAGACCAGGCATCTGTGGTAGACTAAAGCATCCTGAGCACGCCAAATCTTACCTGAAGCTAAGAAAACTTGTATTGTAAAGGAGATATTAGGCCAAGAATCTTAAGCAAAAATAACCCTATATGTTGACTCTAGTAGAAATGATATGGGCTCTGAGGAACCCAATTCCATCTTTGCCAAAGAACTACAGCTCAGAATTCTGCACTTTAGAACTCACACAGTAATTCAGCATTGATGCTAAGCCTGGGAAAACCACACTGTTGTCAGGTCACCGGAGAAAGTGGGGAAAGAGCATCAACCATTAAATTATTGGGTCCCCTTGGATGCACAGGCCAGAAGTCACGATCTGCCAGTTTCTCTCCAGGCCAAGAGAAGCAATCGAGATAGGGCAGCAACAATGTCCACTAGTTGGCCCCTCCTACCCCTTAGAGATATGGAAGGTCACATCACAGGACAGGTCACTGAAACCTTGCAAATATTATCTACCGTCAGGCCAACAAGAGGTCATGGGAATGAAGCAACACGACCATCCAACTGTGGAAGAAAGCCCTCTGTGAAGAAGGCTTACCTACAAACTGCAAACACAACAGAGGCACCTGGCTGAGAGGACCACAGTGCTGCTGCTACCCTGGACTCTGTGGAGGTAACAGTTAGGAGTGGAAAGTGGGACCAGACAAACAGGCCCCGTGAGAACACGGAAAGTGTAGAGGTCTCACCCAAGGTTTTGATTTTAAAAATCCCATAAAAAAACAAACATGTGACAAAAGCAAAAGAAAATTCCAGAATGTCTAAGGGCCATCCAACAGGGGGACAATCAGTGAGAACTAAAGGAGAAAGCTTCCCAGAACTAAAGAGGGATGAGTGTACATGAGGAGTCCACAAAGGACCACACAGCAGCAATGAGCAAAGAGGCACAGGGCCTTATAGCCAGGTTGAAGGATGGGAGGGGCGGGCTACCTGTAAGGAAGGACAGAGTGACTCAGAGAAACCATACCCTCAGCTGGGTGGCCGCAGCTTTGAGGGAAATGGCTGTGAGTTGAGATTCCAACACTCAGTAAAATTAGATTTCATGTGAGAATCACATATTTTTAGACATCCAAGGATTCTGAATGCTTACCCACCCACAGATGTTAACAAAGAAACTCTGGAAGACAGACATCAGAGAAATGGAGAGAAAAATCAAAGTTAACCAGGAAGACTTGGGAGATGAGCCAGTGTTGAGAAGTAGTGGGGACAGTAAGGTACAACTAAACCCAAGTCACTGCGAGTTCAGCACAAGACAGTGGCATATGCTGCAAGCAGCTCGTGTCCCCACACGGGACAGGGAACGATTGTCAAGGCAGAGCACAGACAAGAAAAATGGGATCACAAGCTGCTGAACCTAAACACACTCTACATCATCACAAGATGCAAATGCTGTCAATGAAACACGAGCAAACAATCTGGCAGTAGATTAAAATGACGTCATCGCTATAGAATAAGAGCATCCAGTTGACATTAGTTGTCCTTTTGTTCAGAATGTAAAGAAAAACCCGTTTGGAACAGTGCTGGACAAGCACCTAAGAAACCCAACATCAAAAAAAAAAAAAAACCCAACATCATTCCTTATCTTCTGAATAATTTGTAAACTGATATTAAAGGGAAATGTCTTTAATGTGATGAAGAGCCGTTCCCCTTATCGCTACAACCACCACCCTGTGAAGGAGGGAAATCATTTTTTATTACAGTCATCAGCAAAAGGGCACTCGTGATTAATTTTAGTGCGCGGCACAAGGCTGTATGTTCTAAACTATAAAATAAGACAAAAAGCCAGAGGGTACCAAAGGTTAGATGGGACCGCACCCCTCAAAGATCAAGACTGCTTTTCCCTTTGTTTTCCAAAAGTCCCTAACTTTCCATAGTGTGCTTATATTCCTTTAAAAAAAATAGATATAAAAGATAAAGTACAAATCAGCAGAACTGTAATGTTAAAAATATCAAAGGTTGGTGGTGGGAACAGAGGTGGGTGGGGAAAGGGACTGGTAGGAGAAGGGGGAGGAGAAATGGGACCAGGATGTGAAATAAATTAATTAAAAAAAGAATAATAACAAAGAATAATTCAAAACCACATCAACTAAGCAGTGCAGTCCCATGTTCAAGGCCCAACACTGAAAAACGGAAGTGTCAAGAGAAGGTGAGGGTAAAAATGGGCAGGTCGGTTTCTTGGACCCCCCAGGAGGAAGGGATCAGATCAGGTGATCAGAGACGGAGTTCCCCTCAGCACGTCTGGTCACTTGTCTGCCCCAGTGTTACGCAGGAGAGGAGAACAAGGCGACACCTAAGTCAGTGATCTCGTCTTTCTCTCCGTAGCTCTTCACACAGGCGTCAATGCACCCTGATATTTATGTTCCAGCTTCTTATGAAATACTCTCCATAAATGAAAACAATAAAGAAGCGTGCAAAAAAGATGTCGCTGCACAACTGTGCTCATTGCTTTCCTCATTACAAAAAGCAACGTAAAGAAACACATAGCAGGATATGGCAGCCGGAAGGCAGAAGCTGGTCACACTGTGACTTGGGTCAAGAAACAGGAAGAGAAAAAGTGGAGCAGGCTGTGAAACTCCAATCAGCGGCTTCCTCCAGTGAGTCTGCGCCTCCTAAAGGTCCCACCCACTGACGTCCAGAGCAGCACCAGCTGGGTCTAGGCAGGAAGAATACATGGCACATGCAAACCACAACGTGCCCAAGAACTGGAACCTAAGTTTTGGATATTTAAACTTTAAAAACTTCTCATTTGCAGGCAGTTGTGGCACAAGCCTTCTATCTCACTCGGGAGGCAGAGGCAGGCAGATCTCTGAGTTCGAGGCCAGCCTGATCTACAAGAGCTAGTTCCAGGATAGGCTCCAAAGCTACAGAGAAACCCTGTCTAGAAAAACCAAAAAGAAAAAAAAAACTTTTGTAGTCACCCCTTCCTCAGCCATCAGTGTCAGCAGGTAGCACACTGCCTCCCCATCCCTGGAAGACTTCCCTATTCTTATCTTGAAATATTCCTGATGGTTCTAGCCTCTCAGACAGCCCTACCTGGTCTCCACCCCTTCCTCTTCCCTTGAAGTCCTTCTCTAAGTCTCCCTGCGATTCTAAGCTCCCCCAAGGTCCTCCCTTTCTTTCCTCAAGTAATTTCTGGGCTGGCTTTAGGAAGCAGAGAGGAAGAGAGAGAATTCTCATCACACATGCCACACTAACCCATCCTGCCAATTCCTTGACCTTCACAGCAGTCCGAGTGAGGCAAGAATCTTCCTACTCCCTACAGGGGGAGAAAAAGATCACAGGATGAAGACTGTGATTCTGTGGAGCACCTAAGGTACTACCCGACTTCATGTCTCCAGCTCTGCAGAGCAGTTAAGGTGTTACCCGACTTCATGCTTCCAGTTCTCATGATCACAACTTCCCAGGAGCCGGCGGTGTCTGCCAAGCATAGGACTTTGCCCTGTACTGCACAGGGCTGCATCTAATTCTGCTTTACATGTAATGGATGACTTCCAAAGGCACTGAACATGCTAGAGGCAGAAACATTTTTTGCTTTGCATAAACAGAGAATATCCTCAGGTGCTTCCTCTAAAGGAGCCAGTATTTTCTAACTAAAGGTTCAGGTGACCACAGCCTGCAGCTGCTTCTTCACAAGCATCAGTTAAGAGAATGAAAGCAAGCTCCCAAGACTGGGGAGTATCTGCTAAGGAAAATCCAGGGGCATCGTGTGGACAAAGAACAAGAAGCACTCCTCACTGGAAGTCGACAGACAGCCTGATCTTCGAAAATGGGCAAAAGTTTTAAATCACTTCTTCAAAGAGAAGCTATAAATGGCAAACGAAGCCTATGCAGGCATCAGGAAGATGAAGAAATCTTTGACCAGGCAGAGCCCACCTTCCTTGGCTAGAACAATAAAAAGGAGAGATCACCAAAGAAGGGTACTGTTGGTATGTTTCTGTCTGTCTGTCTGTCTGTTCTTAAGGAGGACATGTACCTCCGTTGCTGGCAAGAAGTGTCTTTAAAAGGCCTTCCTCACTGAACCAAACTTACGGTGAGGACGCTTTGACAGCTAATTAGAAAAATGCTTCTGTCGGAATTCAGAGCATCAATACCACAGCAAAACTGAAACCACATGAACACCGAACACCACCGCTGACTAGAAGGCCCGATCATCCTGCACACCCATCTACTGTCCACTCAAGAAGGCCGAGAGAACAGGCTGGCCAGGAAGAGCAAAGGAAGGTGGGAAGGCTACAGGAGGAGTGGAAGAGAAGGCCTTTAATTTTCCACTGACTCCTTAGATCAAGTTTCCAAACTAAACACTGTAATCCTGTGAGTTACTATTCCACTATTCCTCCCCTCTTAGGTCTCTCTCTCTCTCTCTCTCTCTCTCTCTCTCTCTCTCTCTCTCTCTCTCTCTCTCTCTCTCTCTCTCTCTCTCTCTCTCTCTCTCTCTCTGTGTGTGTGTGTGTGTCTCCCTCCCTTCCCCCCTCTGTCTCCCTCCCTTTCTCTGTCTCCCTCCCCCCCCCCCCCGTGTGTGTGTGTGTGTGTGTGTGTGTGTGTATGTCCGTGCGTGTTTAGGAATACAGGTGGCACTAGCTTTCCCAGACATTTGCCCAACACATGCTTTATTGAAGATCTAGGAGAAATATCACATCTGTTTCTAACCCAGTTCATGGTAAAAGTTTAATTCTTTTTCATAACTTTAAAAGATATGAAATCTTGTATAAAATTCACTTGACATTTTGAGATGCAACTGTTACATAATCCTTTAAAAGGTATCCTCTGGGATCTAAACACTATATCAAAAGCCGCCTCCGTTTTTAAAACATAAATAGGACTCATACATGGCCCCAAACTTAATGGTGTTCGGGTCTCTCTCTAAACTTTCTTTTTCTTTCTCCTTTTATCTCTTTGCCCCACAGAGCTGTGTTCTACCCAACATATGCTGGAGCTTTGGGGTTTAATCACCAGTCTTAGTCTTGTTTGTATTCATATTTTCTCTCTCTCTCTCTCTCTCTCTCTCTCTCACACACACACACAGAGAGAGAGAGAGAGAGAGAGAGAGAGAGAGAGGAGAGAGAGAAGAGAGACAGAGACAGGAGGAGAGAGAGGACAGACAGACAGAGAGACAGACAGACAGACAGACAGACAGAGGAGAGAGAGAGAGAGAGAGAGAGAGAGAGAGAGAGAGAGAGAGAGGAGATACCGACAAGAACACATTCATTTTTTAACTTTCTGTGACGAAGGCAGTGTACAATAGAAAAAAATAATCTCTAACTTACTCTTAGAGGTGACCTTTTCATACAAATGTAACGCATCTTAAAGAATACACATCAACTATAATTACAAAAGTTGAGTTAGAGAAATATCTCGTAAAATGTAGACTGGACCCAGATCATTAATATTTTCATGGACAGCCACTGCTTTTGAGTGGAAGGAAACTGTCCTGCTTTAATTTTTGTTGCTATGATAAAATGCGCTGACCAGAAACAACACAGGGAAGGATTAATCTGGTTTACAATTCTAAGTCACAGTCTGTCTTTGCAGGGACATCAAAGAGGCAGGGGCTCAAGACAGCCGCTCACACCACATCCACAGTCAAGAGCAGAGAGACGCTATGTGCCCACACTGCCTGCTTGTCTCTTTGTTCGCCTGCTTCTCAGGGTCCACAAGCTTTCTTGACTATTAGACATGCAGTTCAAGGACCAGCCCATGAAATGAAGCCACCTACATCCAGGCTGGGCTGTCCTACCTCATCAAGACAGTGCCCCACAGACATGCACGTAAGCCAACCCAATCAAGAGAGCTCATTAAGACTCTCGTCCCAGGTGGTTCCAGGTGTGCCCAGGTGAGAGAACTGCCCAGCAGACTCTGAGTGCCACATCCTGGCTTTTCAGCTCCACAGTGGCAGAATTTAGGGCATGTTTGTACTTCAGTGGCAATGCAGCATTTTTCCAGGGACAATAACACTTTGCTCTTGGAATTCCCTGAGTAATCAAAATACATGTTGGTGATTGGCTGACCACTTTATGATGCCTTCTTTCAATTAAGCTGATAGCAAGAAATTGGAGGTCAAAAATAAGTTCTAAATGTTCCTCAGCCTCGAACTTGTGAGCAGCAAAACCATATTGCAAGCTGCCTTTCCTTGACACATCTGCACCGAGGCCGCCATAGTGAGGCCCAGCTGAGAAGTCTTACTCCTTCCTCTCAGGAAGGAAGGAGACACTCAAGCTCAGCTCAATCATTTCCCCAATGAACACTCGAGGAAGAAGAGGGTGGACCTCACAAAAACCCCGGCTTTCCACTGACATACGAGCTCCATGGTTCAAAGACAGCTGCTATGACAAGTAATAAGGCCCTTAGACCACGGCACCTGGAACATTGTATGCCTTTTGCACACAGCTGCGAAGGCTCAGTAAACAGTCACATGAGGCATTCATCACATAGTAACACTGCCAGATTTCTTCTAAGACCTGAAAACAAGACAAAGCTAAGATGAATAAAAGAAATGTCGGTGTGTTATTTTAACATCCTCAACCTTGCTCTCCTTAAAACAAGTTCCCAAGGGAACAGCAGTCCAGGCAAATCACCTTCCGTACCATGTTTGAACAAGTGGAGGTCTGAGCAATCCCTCCGTGGCAGCGCCGACACTGTTTACACTGGGCTCATCACAGGAGGTCAGGGAACCTTGGAACTGGTGAAAAGTGACACCAGCCAGATGATTCTGTCACCGTAAAATGATTTCCAAGAAGTGGAACTTTAGAGAATTGTACATAGTTTCTAGGTGTAAGGACAGACTCCCTCAGGAACTTCAGACCCAAGACCCTCTTCACTCCCCACCTCCTATTAGGTAGCACAAACAAATACTCTGACTGCCAACATGGCACTGTGGTGTGCAAGGTGGGTACCTTATTTCTAATCAATTGACCTCAAAGCAAATACCAAAGGGGACCTAGATAGAGACAGAGCCTATGTAAGATCCATGTGTCTCAAATCGCTGTGCAGCAGGAGTGGGGTGGAAAATGATGAGTTCTTGGGATTAGCACATTGTGAACAACACACGAGGCAAATGTCACCCACCAGATAATTGCTAATAAAATGTTCTGTACTGACAGTTTGTCAGTCACTTTCTTCTGTGTCCTGCAGATTGTCTGGCAGGTTCTTCTGTGAAGCAGGAACCCTGAAGGACCATCCCATCTTTTGGAAGGTTCAGCAGTCACTTTTCTGTGAGTCCTGTATATCCAGTTCAAACAGCATACCATCAAGCAGTCCAGGCAAGAGCAGTTTCTTACCCAAATAGCTAGCAAACTCCATAAAGGGCCTCCTTGATACCCATCATTCTCTTGAAGTAGATTGGTGCTGCCAGGAGACGTGTCTCATTGTCTTGAAAAGTCTAAGTTCTTAAAACATTTTAAATGCCATATTCTGTAGTCTTTGAAGTGTTGCAAATTGTCTATCTGAAATATATCTCTGTATATGGAGAAAACCTAACTTAACATGACTACTAGCCTGACTACTATAAATGACTATTAATCTGTAATTTTTAATTATATATTACATTTTAAATGAGTTGTACAAGCATAATACCTTAAACAAGAGCAGAAATACATATGCGCAGTGTAGCAAATCGACCTTAAATTTGTATAAATAGACCAAGCTCCATACCAATGCAAAGTATTCATCTCTATATCATAACCCCCTTTAAATGAAAACAAACATTTATAAACAAACATTTTGGAAATTTGGGCATAGCTTTCTCCAAACTGCTTCCTGTTGTTTGTTGGGCAAAGTATTTTTAGGGTTCATGGAGACTTTCAAGTGGTCTTGTTCCATCAAACCACATTGGCCTGGAAGGAATCCACAGGTTCCCATCCTCTATGGAAACAAAAGCAGAACCTCTTTGCCAAAGTAACATATCCTTAGACTCACATTTTGAAGTCAAAATGCCATATATATATATATATATATATATATATATATATATATGTTTATATATATATAAACATATATATATGTTTAGCTTAGCAGCCTGTACAATAAAATGCCTCTCTGTACTTAGCTCATTCACAGTCAAAAATTCAAAGAAAGTACTATTATATATATATATAATATTTGTGTATTTTTCATCTGTGTGGCTTATTTTTCTTTATTCCTTTAATCTATGACTGTCTGTCCTCTTTTGTATTATTTTACTGTCTCTTTAAAGACTTTGTTTTATTTTTTAAAACTATTTACTTCTTTTTATAACTGTCTATACTCTTTTTCCCCTCTCTCCCAAGACTATGTACATTTTTAAAAACATACTATGACCTGCTAAGAGGTTTTCTTTTGTCTGAATCTGTCTTTATTGTGTATCTGGAATCATTTTTTAAAAGCTAAGCAGGCTTGGCTAGGACAAACTCTACAGCCCTGCCTGTTTGTTCACCCAATCCAACATGGCGGAAGCATGTTAACCACCTCTGTGAGCCAAACTCACCACCACAGCTCCAAGGATAAAGCAGGTCAATGTTGCCATGAAGCAATTTGTAACACACTGCTCACAGACCCCATTTAAGTGCAGGACCTCCTATAAGAGTCAGAGCCATTTGTGCAACTAGCACAAACCAGAAAGCCTTCTTAAAGTAGCCGTACAAGTTTTGCTGCTACTGCTGAGTCAGGAAGCCTTCTCTTAAAGCAATCATGCCTCTGCTTGCCTCTAGCAAACAGAGTCCACCTGAGAAACAGCTGGTGTCAAGAAGCTGGCTTAACCCCATTCTTTTGTGTCTGGAATTCTTTCCTAAGCTCTCTCAGGTTTTGCGTGGATGTAGTTGGCCTACACCTGTCGCCATTTCATAAATGGAGACTGTTTCTCAGTCACCCAGACCCAAATAATCACACAGAAACTATAATTACAACACTGCTTGGCCTATTAGCTCAGGCTTCTTATTAACTAACTCTTACATCTTAAATTAACCCATTTCTATTGATCTGTGTATCTACATGAGGTTGTGGCTTATTGTTAAGGATCCAATGTCTGTCTCCTTCGGCAGCTACATGGCATCTCCTTGATTTTGCCTACTCTCTCCCCATATCTCTTTACAGATTTCCCACCTGGTTTTACTCTGCTAAGTCACTGGCGGAACCAGCTTCTTTATTAACCAATGGTACTAAAACATACTCATAGCATAAAGAGGGGAATCCCATGTGAAAAATGGCTGGAATGTAGGCTTTTAGGGACCCTCATTACCTTGTTGCCACATGTTGACCATGACAAGAAGGGCTAGTGGGAGCCTTGGCACATCATCCACACACAGAGTCCATGGCTCCATTTCCTTTCACATATGCTGATATGAATTGTCCATGACAATAATTTAACCCAAATTGTTTCTCAATTCTCATTATTCTATCAAGAAATCACAAAATATTCTAGCAAATATTCAAAATTAATTGATGCATAGAGACTGTCAGATAATTGAGGACAGTTGACCTTAAACACTGACTCATTAAATGATACAGTATCTTAGTATAATATTTAGCTATTCATAAATAATTGGCAGTCTAGTGGCATAGGGATATTTATTAATATCGTCTGTCATCAGTTCCAGGAAGCCTGAAACCTGCATGGTTAACAGGAAACATTCAGGGTGCCGTCTGTGAGCTACTTCTGGGTCTTAGAAGCAGTGACATTCATCAAGCAGAACTAGTGCCTTCCCATCACCAGAACAATAGCAGTATTATCTCCTAAATGTATCCAAACTTCTTATTGTTTTCACAAAAGAAACAAAAATTATAGCACAAACCTTGGGTTAAATAATTGTTGTTGCAGAAAATTCTAACAAACTTAGGTCAAGAAATGAAACCAGGGTTCCCATAGCAACTATCTTATGGCCATGAGATGGATTCCGTGTGAAAGTCTGTGTGGCTCTGAGCTGAATTCCTCAGCGTATCACGGAGTGTCCAGCACAGCCATATCACATGGATTTCTTCTCCTTTGTGCTGACAGTGTTCAAGCGCCATATCCCTTCATCTTCAGCCACTCAGCCCTGACAGGCCTTCTAATAACACTTCACTAGCAGGGCTCTGAATGCTGAGACCAGTCCCATCACGTACGGCTTTAGAATGTGTCCAAATGTTTCCAGGTTTTCCTTCATAGTTTGCATTTTTAATCAACTAAATTTGGGGGAGGATTCAAGGGGGGGTTCTCTATGTAGCCCTGGGTGCCCTCACTCTGTAGACCAATCTAGCCTTGAACTCAGAGATTCACCCACCTATACCTGCTGAGTGCTGTAATTAAAGGCATGTGCAACCTATTGATATTTTTTAACCTTGAGAAAACAGTACTTATTTTCCTTAAAGCTCTTTCCCTTCTATCAATATTATTAGGAGGTAACTCTTATTAACAACTTCAATAACTTCCTATTCAGTCCAACAACTTCTTATTGACAACTTCAATTAATAACAAAGGTCCCAACAACTGATGAAGAAGACAGGAAAGCTTAATATCTAGTTGATCTAATACATTTATTAATGTGGTACTTTGGTACTACTCCAAGCAATAAACTGCTTATTGATAACAAATATTTCAGGAAAATTAAAAACACACACAAGCAGATTGAAGCATCTCAAATTACTAAGCCAAGAGGACATAAAAGACCTGATTCCATCTCGTGTATTTCTGGGTGACACCCTGACACCGTGAAGAGTGATTCCTTCCCAGCACACACTGCACCCCACCAGGCCCAAGATCATGGCATCCAATAGTTCACATGCTGAGCACTGTGCCTTTCACGGTGGCACATCCACGTCCCACAAGCATGGGGGTCACATGAACGCAATCCCCTTCCTTTGTCTTTGCTCCTGCTCCCTTCCTGGAACCAACCTTATAAATATTCCTTAAGTTGTCTGATCCCTTTCTTACAAGACAGCTTGTCACCCTGCCTGCATCAACCTAAATCCTTGAGAAACAATTATCTGAGAACCGTTGAGGCCAGGTCTGTGTGGCAGAGGAGTCCCTGGATGGAGGGCCAGCGAGGCCATCACATAAAGCTAAGGAAAGTGATGCCTGGATTGGAACTAGCCCAAGAGCGAGAAGTGTGGTACAGTCTGCAAACCTGGGAGGGTAGAGTGATATGGTACTTCTGCTTGGGAGTAAACAGCAGCCATCTAATTGGACTGAACGCCTGCTCAACAGGAGGAAGTCTGTCTGCTTTTGTTCCCACAGGAAAAGAAAAACTATGGATACCATCAAAATTGATAAAGATTGGATGAGAACAAGAGAAATCTCTTAATTAGAAGAAATGACAGTGCATAAAGCAGCATGGCCGTTTAATCCAAATTAACCTATAAAACTAATAAATGCTTTTCATTTGATCAGATATAGCTTGCCCAAGGAGAACCTCCCTAAAATTAGGGCTGGAGAAGGGTTTTGTTTCTGCCATTTCGGGAGAATAAAGGGATCTAGCTAAGTATCCCAAAGACCACTGGACAAATGAGGCATATGAAGAAAAAGGACAAATCATCCAGGAAAAAAAAAATGTCCCAAGAAAAAGAGTAAACTGACCTATTGGTATATCACATTTCAAACAGGATAAAATTTCATAAATCTCTTCGAATGTCCACTGTTCTCTACAGACATATAATGCAAACTGTCTTTTTGTAGTCCAGTCCAATTAAAGATTAAAGCTGGCTCTGAAGTTGGAGTGGGGCTCTCTCCTTCTCTAAACCCAAGCATACTTGTTAAAGTAAAATCCGAAATCTCTGTCTCATGACAGAAGAGCCTCCTGATATGGGACAGAAGAAAAACAAAATTTAAGGGACTGTTTTATTGCCACTAATCTCATAATCCTTTGGTTTTATTTTGACTCTTTAACAGCTTTTCTTAAGATATAAATATTATCTCAAAATTTATAAGATATATATATATATATATTAAACTTTGTCATGATATTAATGGTCATATAGAATAATAACTAATTCTAGAAAAAGGTTTCATCTAACTTCCTGTACATGGTTTCAGGTTTGAGTCTCCATGAGTTTTCTGCAGTGAACCAAGACCATGCCTAGCAGTGACCTATGAAGTCTCCAAAAGGACGATGGGTTCCCACAACGATGATTTCTCCAGGACTATGAAAACACCACTAATCTGAAAAACACCAACTAAAGATCGGTTTTGAACTACAAACTGCTCAGAACAATTTCTAGGTGGCTAGCTGAGATGACCCAGTCTCACAGACTCCTCTAGCCAGGACTTGAAATAAGCCCTGCTCTTTCCCATTACACAGAGACTGGACAACAAATGATACAAGTTATCTCTCCCAGGACTTGACAATTAATCCTATTTTTTTTTCTTTTCAGGATCCCCTAAAGATGCTGTTGCCCCCAGACAGCAGGAAGTAAATTTAAAAACATGACACCCACATTCCCACAAGGTGGGGTGGGTGGTTTTTGATCTTTCATTGGGTTATGGATATTTGTCATTGTTTAGGGGGAATGATTACAAGTTGTTACTGGTAATGGATTTTTTTTTAAAAAAAAGCTGAACAAAGAAAATTAAATTCAGGGTTGTTTTGAAAAAGAAAAAAGAATAAAGATATGATAGGATAGAATAGTAGATTATTGAATTTACTCTGAAAATAAAATGGAGGAATATATAAATAGGATTAAAAAGGTAGATTATTGAATCTACTTTTAAATCAAAAAAAGCAATTACTAATTTTAAATATTTTACATTGATATGGATTTTTATATATTGACACAAATTTAAGGTTAATTTTGTTAGAACAGACTGTACATACATTTCTACTTTTGTGCAAAATATTGTACCTATACAGCTCATTTAACAATGTAATGCAAATTTCTAGTCCGTGAAAGTTATTACCAACTGTTTAGGACAATAAGGAAACACAGGTTAGTAATTAATCACCTATTACAATCAAACTTGTAGTCACAATATGTATGTTTTCAAGGTCAAACAGGTATATTTTAGATAGCCAGGTCATCTTCAAACACTATGGAGATCTACAGAATATGGCATTTAAGATGTTTTAATAACATAAGTTCTTTTTTTTTTTTTTTGACAATGAGACATGTCTGCTCATGGCAGCACCAATCTACTTCAGAGAGATAACAGGCATCCACATGGGTTTACTTTCTTTGTGGCAAAAGCAAGTCACCAGCAAATCTAGTGTTTTAGCCTCACCTGTTTGACAGTATGCTGTCCTATTTGTACAAGAAGGACACAGAAGAGAGTAACTGCCATAACTTGTCAAGACGAGGTGGGACAGTCCTTCAAAAATCCCACTTCATAGAAAAGCCTGCCAAATATTCTAGGCCTGTAGGCCAAAGACAGATGCCCCAGTGTTGCAGAAGAACCTTGGGTGACTGTCAGGCAGCCAGATGTTTCTGTCATTACTCACATTTTTTGGAAGTTGCTTACTTGTATTTCCTGCTTACTGAGGTAATATTATTTCCTTCTCGGATCTCTGAGGGAGTTGAAGACTAAAGAGTTATGTTTTCCTTGTTTATAAGACTCAGAAAAGAAACTCACTAAAGAGGTGGTGAGATATATCAAAAGATAGTTTTGGATGGTAATGCAAGTTATGATAGAAAGTAAATTAGGTACAAGACTTTAGACTCACCAAGATAGAATAATGGAGTATTTTCTCTGAATTTTTCAAATGCAAATAGAGCAGACATTGTTGATGTATTTATTAACTGTATATATTATATATAGTTATTGTACTTACTGTATATAGTTTTTCTTATATTAGTTATAGCCTTCTTTTTATTTTAGACAAAAAAGGAAAAATGTAGTGATATTTTTTTGTAATCTAACAAAGCCTGCCTGAAAATCAGAGTGCAGATCTGTGGGGACCCACATATGTGAGCCTGTTCCACCTTGACTGGAGGTCAGAGAGTGTAAGCTTATTTTTGCTCTTTCAGAGTTGTTGACAACAGGTGTGACTACAAATAAGATATCCTGACCTAGAGTGTGGTTAGTTGGTGTTTTGGACATTAAGATGGCCTGTAGAGGTGGATCTGCTCCACTATTGGTACCATTTGGAGTCCTGGCCTCCAGCTGCTCTTCCCTGCTAGAGAGCTTTCCTTCTGATTTGAGTTACTGAAAGTTGTGTCAAAGTTGTTTACCAGCTCTGCTTCACAAGCATGTGTTGCCTTGGCCTTGAGGATCAGAGGATAAGGTTTTTACCTGTTGGCCCACCTGACTGTTGGGTATATAAGCCTCTGTGACTAGTGACTAGAGGTCCATGTCTCTGTCTGTGTGTCTTTCTATGTTTCAACCTCCAGCCCCTTGCCCGAAGCTCATGAACTGTATGGTAGCGCATAGAGCCCAGACAGGTGTTGTGTGCTGCACTCCACCCTGACCAAAGGTCAGAGAATTCAAGCCTACTTTTGCTCCTTCATTTTTAAATAGGAGGTTTGATATAGGGAGTAACTGCCTATAGGATACTTGGTCTAGGATGTGTTCACTGCATATTCTGCCCAAAACATCAAATGCTTTATCAGGAAATAATTGCTTTATGTCTCAAGTGTTGAAGCAAATAACTGTTCTGGTTGTCCTTTGTGTATGTTAAAGCAGTCTTTTGTCTTCTCCCCTCCCCTTTGTATAGAAGTATAAAATCGTATGAAAATTAAATGTGAGCGAATTCAGTATTTAGTATTCACTGAGTTACCCACCCAGTACTAGCCTGTGTCTCTGTATTTCTCTCATATCTCTGTTCCTCCTACCTAACATTTCTAATCCACATGCCCCTAGCATGGAACATATAAACCTGTCATGGCTGGACCACGACAGAAATCACCCCCAAAAATGTGGCTTATGACTCAGAGCTAAGCCACTAGTTAGCCATAGTGGCCAGGCAGTGGTGGCACACACCTTTAAACCCAGCACTAGGGAGACAGAGGCAGACAGATCTCTGTGAGTTCACCACCTTGGGCTACACAACACTGATCCATTCTAAAAGAGAAACAGAGCCAGGTGGTGGTGGCTCACACCTTTAATCCCAGTACTAGGGATGTGGAAACAGGAAGGGATATGGCTGGACAGAGAGAAGAATATAAGGTGGCAGAGGAGCTAGGATGCAGTGGGAGGATTCAGTCTAAGCATACAGTCTAAGGATTTGTAGAGACAGGATCGCCCCTTCAGTCTGAGGATTCAGTAGAGGTAAAAGGTCTCTCTAGTGGCTAGCTGCACTGCTTCTCTGATCTCTCAGCTTTCACCCCAATAGCTCACTCCAGGTTTTTATTATTAAGATCAATTAGAATTCATGTTACATGTGTCTGCTACTGGAAACCTAGGCAACTACACATGGCTGGAGGGGATCATAGGTCCTAGAGGAAAAGTTACAACTGCTATTTCCTTAATCCAATATCATTTCTAACTATACAGAAATCTATAAATTCTAACTGATATAAGCTAATACTTGCCCTAATGCCCACAGAGGAGTGTAGCTCTCACCTCTCATCCAAGGGCCTTCTTTTGCAGCAGACAGAAGCAGTTACAGAGATCCACAGCTGATCCAAATGCAGAGAAGAAGTGGACTGTGGGGGGTTCAGATGCAGTCGGTATCCATCTACAACACAACCCTACACCTAAGGCTCTGGGAAAACCAAGGAAGAGGGAATGGAGTAAGAGCCAAAGGAAACAGCGTGCCTGCTGCTAGTGAGTGTCTTCTAGACAGAACAGAGAAGCTGAACCCATAAAATTTCCATGTGGTTGCTTCAACAAGACCTGTTGACAAGCACACCTGAATGTGGGAAATTTCACAAGGCCACACCCACTAGTTGAAGAGTTACAGGCAATCAATGGCTGTGAGAAGGGGGCATCTGTTTACTCCAAGATGAGTTCCCTAATAGGTTATCCAGTCCCATGTGGTCAGAGGGTCAGCCCTAAATATACGTCCATGTGAGCAACACTAAATGAACTCAACAGGGTGTGTGTGTGTGTGAGAGAGAGAGAGAGAGAGAGAGAGAGAGAGAGAGAGAGAGAGAGAGAGAGAGAGAGAGAACGAGAGAGACTCCCTGGTAGGTTATCCAGTCCCAAGAGGTCAGATGGTCAGCCCTAAACACATGAGCACGTGAGCACTACTAAATGAACTCAATAGGGTTTGTGCGTACCAATAATAATTAAAGAGGTCATCAATTAGAGAGAGAGGAAAGGAAGAGTTGAAAGGGGAGGTAGCCCAAAAATACAATATTCATGTATGAAAGGCTCAAAAGAATAAAAATTTTAAACAAAAATAGTAAAATAAGAATACACAAAAAGAAGAGTTAGCACAAAAAAAGGGAATAAACTTTATTAATCTTTTTATAGGGACACAGAAGACATTATAAATATATTGACTTGAATAGCATATGTGACTTAAACTGCTTATTTTAACTTCTTAAATTTTGGCAATCAGCGATCTTAAAGTTGACAAGTGCGGAAAATTATTTTTCGGAAGGTGTCGGGATTGCAGGCACTCACAAGGCTCTTGGCAGTGGTGTTCTCTGTAGAAGGGATTCTGGTCGTGCTTCAGTCTGATTTTATCTGCTCTTTTAACTTTATGCCTAACAGTAATGCTTTCATAAGTATCCTTTTGCATTCTGCAAATGGAACCCAGAATCCTATATCTAAAAAATAAATTCACTGGGCTAAGACCCAGCCCCACTTCCATCATGGTGAAACCAAGTGGCTTCTAATAGAGGGGACTTCTGGAGGTGATTCTGTCTTCAGTCAGCACTGGGACAGATCCTAACACTGTGTCACACTGGGCAGCAGGGAGAGGCATCTCCCTGTCAAGTGTCTGAACCTCACAGTTAACCAGCACTGGCAGGCTTTTATCTTGGGCCATTGTTATCCCTATACTCAATAAATTGGAGTCTGAGAACAGCTTGTAGGTCTGGTTTAAATGCTGCTGCTCTAGGCTCTGGGCTTTGGGTAACTAGGGAGGGTCCAAGCCTGTTACTGAGTCTGTAAGGACTTCTAAGGGCATTTCCATCCACTAGGAGGGAGATCTAAAGAATGGATGTTAATTTGGCTGTCAGCCAGGTCCTCAGAGTCAGGCCAAAAAAAAAAAAAAAAGCATTTTATAACTGGAATGAAGAAGTTGACCTTTGAGTTTTGAGCATTTTCAAAAATCCCCTGTAGTGTTTGCAAGTGATTGTGGCCAGCGAAGTCGAAATAAACATGATGCAAAGTTTAGAGTTGGTGGAGACCTAAACAATTGCCAATATAAATTGATTTTGCGGTTCCTGCTGAATCCCAACCCCTGCACAAGAGGAGCAGAGGAAATGCCTCCCTCCCCAGCACACATCTGACGAACAGCACAGCTACTCTGTGTTGTTGATACTCTCCTGATAACACTTAATTTCTTCGTACAAAGTTTCGCAAAATGGAGCATGGCTGAAGACAGAATTTTCAAGAGCCCCTATTTTGGCCAGGGAGCCAGGACAAGACAATTCACAGAAGAGCAAGGTGCTCCAGCTGGTGAACGAGCCCTTCCACTTTGTAAAACATGTTATTTCTAAGGTGGACTTGTCTGATCCCAGAAAAGAGAAACAAAGGTCATCTCCCACTTGATGTGTTTGAGCCCAGCCACGGTTGTCCCATCTCCAGTCAAGGTGACAAAGCACACAAGCCCTTCAATGTTCCCAAGGAGCCAAATTAGCAAGGAAATCTTCACCATCTGAATGTGACACCTCTGGGTCACATTCAGATGCGGCTCAGAATCCACAGGAAACACTGTTAGCCTCCGCAGCATGACAAAGCACAGGATGATTAGCATGTTCTGCGGTAAGCAACACACGCCTTCAGTATCCAACACAATTCTGGGTACAGTTCTGGTCATGCAACATGAGGATCTGATGAAATCCCTAGAGCTCACAATTTTTAAAACGCAGACATGGTAGCAGTAAGGGCTTGTCTCAGCACTAGGAAGGTGGGGACAGGTAGATCCCTAGAGTTCATCAACTAGCCTACCTATTAAAACCAATGAGTCACCAGCCATCACAGAGTATCTCAATTCATTCATTCGTTCATTCATTCTTTCTTTCTTTCAGTAGGGAAAGCCATTCCAGATGGATGTCAACCGTAAATCACAAATAAACTCACCACACACACCACAATCAAATTCGGTAGTGTGGCTTTCTGCTTGCAGGGGAGCGGCGGGAAGCACAAGGGAGCCAGCTGGCTCTGAACCAGGTATCTGGTACGGAAAGCCCATGGTTCACTGTGTTCAAGAGATGATTGCAGACAGTCTGACACAAGCCCCAAGCACCTCTTCAGGGTGCACTAAATCAGACCCGCAGGAGGGGTCTTGGCTTTTGCTGCAGAACGGTTCTTGGCCATTCATCTGTCTCTGTCTAAAGCAGGTAATGTCACACACCTTTTAACTCCTCTCATTCACAGAAGTTTATTTGGGGGCAGGTGTGGTACCAGAATCAAAACACTAATGATCAGCCTGATGCGGGCTCCACTGAACACAGGTCAGGTCAGCCTGACACGGGCTCCCCCTGAATACAGGACAGGTCAGCCTGACACGGGCTCCCCCTGAACACAGGACAGGTCAGCCAGATGTGGGCTCCACCTGAACACAGGACAGGTCAGCCAGATGTGGGCTCCACCTGAACACAGGAGAGGTCAGCCAGATGTGGGCTCCCCCTGAACACAGGACAGGTCAGCCTGACGCGGGCTCCACCTGAACACAGAACAGGTCAGCCTGACGCGGGCTCCACCTGAACACAGGACAGGTCTGAATCCCCTCCTGCTCACAGCAGCTACCACGCACCATCCGGCACCATTTGGAAGGGAAGTCCTCAATTGTGACACCAGGAAGCCCTCCTTTAAAGGACCTAAATGAGACAGTTCCCTCTTCTTTATCATATTCCACGTGACAAAGGATGAGGATCACCTTACTATTCCATATCTCGGTTTTCCTACTGTCTTCCTGTAGAGCAGGATGACTTCCAAGTTCTAGAAAGAGACCTCTGTCATATCCCTCTCGGACAGAAGTCCAAAACCATTGCTGCCACGGGTATTCTTGGAACTTTCTCAATTCCGAATATACTCACAAGCTCGGTGCCTGCTTGCGGTAGTGCCCAAAGTCCCCAGAGTTTCGCACAGCAGGGAGTGGAGCCAGATGCTCTGGGCTCTGAAGGGAGGCTGCACTAGGCTCTGCCTGGCGCTAGGCTGACTCTGCCCCTGGTGAGGGATCATTCCAGGCATTCGCTCCCCCAAATCCCATACTGAATAGAAGCTAATGGGTCTTTTCAATTCTCTCCTAAGGTTCCAGCTGCTGGTTTTAATGAAACCTCCAGTTGGTATTTCTCCAGAGACCTCCTACAGAAGTCACAAGAACCTTCTTCACGTTCCATAATTAGCCTGGATCCTGGGTTAGCTGTTCCTCAGCTCTGTGATTCCCACCCCCTCCCCATTAGAGCCCTAGGCTAGGCCTCTGTCCATCCCTCCCAATGGCCACAACCTGCACACTGGGCTCTTCAAAAATACTGCACACCATTTTCTGTTCATGGAAATGAGTGTGGCAGCCAGTCTACCTCTTCAGACCTCCTTTGGAAGATGCTGAATTATCACTGAATGAATCCTTAGAAACAGAAAAATATTCCTACCAATGGAACAAGTGGGAAACCCAGAAATAGACCCAATGAGACATAAAGTCATACTTTCAAATGTTGACAGCTTGTAAAATGTCTATCAAATCAGACACCTGGGGTAAGGCCAGACGAGGGTGAGAATCAGCTATAAAAGACTGTCTCAGCCGGGCGGTGGTGGCGCACGCCTTTAATCCCAGCACTCGGGAGGCAGAGGCAGGCAGATCTCTGAGTTCGAGGCCAGCCTGGTCTACAAGAGCTAGTTCCAGGACAGGCTCTAAAAAAGCTGCAGAGAAACCCTGTCTCAAAAAACCAAAAAAAAAAAAAAAAAAAAGAAAAAAGACAAGACTGTCTCAGAGAAGGGGTAGCCCGGCCTGTTTCCACCACAGGGCTAAGAGACAGAAACTGGGTGAAAGGAATGAGGGGCCCAAGGGACCCCTCTGTAAACCATCATCGTCCCTACTACCAGAGCCGCGCAAATGTGAGTCTGAAGAATTTGCAATTTGTTATGATCGATTTTTAAAATGTTTTTAATTGAAATAGGATTATGCAACTCTCCCCTCTCCTTGTCCTTCCTCTACCTCTCCCAGCTACCCTCCAACCCCTCCCTTGTACCCCTTACACACCCTCAAGTTTACAGCCTCTTTTTCTTTGATTATTATTGCTGCATGTATGTGCATGTGTGTGCATAAATATATAAATATAACCTGCTGAGTCTGTTCTTGATGTCTGTATGTAAATGGCTTTAGGGATGACCAGTCAGCATAGGACAGTCAGTATCAGGGTTCCTCCCTCGAAGAAGCTAATTCTCCTTTACTCAGCAGTTCTTCGTCTAGGGGTAGAACCCATGAGAATTACCCCCTCCTATGTTAATGTATCCAATGAAATTGCCATCTTTCCAGTCTTGTCTATGCAGTCATTTCCAGGACAGACTGTCCACTACAGTCTTCCTGGTATACCAGCTCCTACAATATCTCTGCTTCTTTTCAGGGCTATAGATTCGGGAGCTGTAATGCAGACGTTATCTGCTGGAGCTCGGCTTTTCACAATCTGTTGGTCTCTGTATTGTGTCCAATAGTGACTGTGCATGTGCACGTGCATATGTGTGTGTGCATGTATGTGCACATGTGGGTATGTGCGTGCATGTGTGTGCATGTCATGAGTGTATTGCGTGCATGTGTGCGCATGTGCATGCATGTGTGTTCATATGTGTCTGCATGTGTGTGCATGTGTGTGTGTGTGCATGTGTGTGCTGGTCTCCACTGGCTGTGAAGAAAAGCTCTTTGACAAATAAGGAGTTGGTAGCTACACTCATTTGTGAGTATAAAAATAATATTTAGAATGTAGTAAGCAATTATACTGGTCTAGCAAAATGGTGGTAATAGATTCTCTTCTATGATCCATGACCTCACCAGCCCCAGGAAGCTGGCTTGATTTTCAGTACCAGGCATTATTTTCTTCCTGTTGTGTGGGCCATAAGTCCAGTTAGACAGCTATGGGTTACCACTGGCATGTGAGTGCCACTTATTGTACTATACAGATAATAATTTTGCCATGCTGGTCATTGTCATGGTTCACTGGTATTACAGCTGGGTAGGACTGTTTTAATGTCTTCCCTCACCTGGCAGCTTGCGTGCGTGTGCATGTTAAAGAAAGTTAAACCTTTTGGGCTGACAATGTTTCCTACAAGAACCAGGAAGAGGAAACGTCTTTTCGCTGGTCAGGGTAATTCAAGCAACTCCCAAAACAACACTGACTATCAATGTAGTCCTTGGCTACCACTCAGAGGTAGAGTACCTAGCACTAAGACACAAGAAGAGCCACCAAAGTAGCCAGAGACACCGCATGTGACCAGGAGTCACCCTAGTCTTAACAGCTCTGCTGCAAACTTTAGGCTTCAACGGGACCTTACATTTTCAAATTTTAAAACAGACCAAAGTACAAACAAGACACCACAGTGCATGAAATTGGACAAGAGAAAATGCCTCCTGATTTCTTCAAGAGAAAGAAGAAGGGAAATGGCCCATTCCGACACACACATTTAGGAGGTAGGTTACAAAAGAACACACTCCGCTATAGTTTCACACCCAGATTCAGGCTTTGCATCCTGAGAAACAGGCTCTGTTGAGGCCCAGAGACATGTTCATGTAGACATGAACCATTTCTCGCAACTCCCCAGTAGCTTTCCAGTCACTGACACGGGCTCAATTCCTATAGACAAACTCTAAGGAACCAAAATGAAGCCATGACCCATTCTGAACTCTAGCACATGCACCGTTGCTTTGTGAACAACCCCGCTATGGCACAAAACCCCATAGTGATGGTGAACACAACTGGTCCTTTCTTCACAAGCGAGCATAGAAGCCATCTCATCCATGGAAACCATACAGAAATTCACCAGTGTGTGGACTCAACTAGGTCCTCCAGAAAGCCCTGTGGTGAATTCTTAGCTGCCAAGTCACCATCTTGGGTACATGGCCTTTAGAGAGATAATTAAGGTTAACTGGGGCCAGAGGGAAAAGAGCCAATGGCCCTGCCATACCTTAATGTCAGACATCTAGCTCCCCGGCCTACAAGAAGCAAATGTCTATGTTTAACAGGTAAGAAGAAAAATAAATAGATTTCCTTCATATGGCATAATGCTCTTGACAGGGCTGTCTGGTTCCATTGATTGGGTATTAAGAACCAAAACAAATTAGAATTGGGGCTATAAGTCAGTATGGAAGCGTTTGCCTAGAATGAATGATGCCCTAGGTTCAGTTCCCAGTACTATCACCAAAAAACTGAACAAATAAAATGAAGAAAAAGTAAACTTTTAATATAAAGTAAAACTTTAATTTAAAAAAATGATCAATTTTGTCCTCATTTTCTCTCTCATTAATTTCAAACAAATGTGCCCAAATTCATAGCCAAAGGCAAGAGCCTTTTGAAAACAAACTTCCGTCTTTGAACCAACAGAAGGCAGAGATCCTTTAAAAATTAGGAACAGTTTGCTTCTGTGATGACGGATGGAAAGCAGAGCAGGTGGGAGTCCGCACCCTCCCACCCCTCACCCCCGCACCCCTGCACAGGCGGCAAGTAGAAAGAGGCTTCCAGACAGCAGAGGGCGCCAGCGGCACACTTGCCACAATGCTGCAGGCCTTCACTGTGCAGTGCCCCTGCACAGCCCTCTCCAGAACCTCCCCAGAACAGCCCTTAAGAAGGCAGCCCTTCCCAATAAAAAATCCTCCCCTTTATCCATCTAACTAGAACCATTACAAACCATAATCAAATATGCATCAACTTAAAAAGAGACAATTGTTAACAACGGACAGCATGTTAAAAGTGAAAAAGGCAAAATCAGCATCAGCGAAAGGCAGTATCCCGCAAATGCAGTTTATGTCCTAACCTGAGACCCAGCCTCCTGGATTTGATCAGAGCCTCCACAGGCACAGTGTTGAGCAGCTGATTATTTATACAGATGAAGCCTCATCCCATCCCCCTGGGAGCCACCACTCCATTCTGCTTCTAGGAGCATGGAAGCCTACTTCAGAGAACTCATCTGAACACAGTCACGTGCTCTTTTTTATGGCTGTCTCTTTTTGCTTAGCACAGTATCACTTTCCATATGGCTTTGTCGTGAGCTCCTGGCAATTCTCAAAACTGGTTTCAGTTCTCGCTCGATGGGCTAGACACCACACACAGAGACTTCACGTGTGGCACTTAGGTTTTGGGTCCCAATGTCACCAGCAACACTGTTTACAGCCAATCCACTCACAGAGCACACAGATACCATCTCTGTGTGATTACCTCATACTTCACTTCTGCCAGGGACAAGTTACCAGCGAAGACCATAGAAAGCAAGATAGGTGTGTTGGCTACTTTGACATCAACTTGACACAAGTTGGAGTCATCAGAGAGGAGGGAACCTCAGTTGAGAAAGTGCCTTCATAAGAACAGGCTGTGCACAATCCTGTAGGGCCTTTTCTTAATTCGTGATTGGTGGGGGAGGGACCAGCACATGGTGGGTGGTGCCATCCCTGGGCTGGTGGTCCTGGGTTCTACAGAATGCAGGCTGAGCAAACCAGTAAGCGGCACTCCTCCATGACCTCTGCATCAGCTCCTGCCTCCGGGATCCTGCCCCTGCTTGAGTTCCTGCCCTCACTGCTTTGATGATGAACTATTATATGGAACTGTGGTGGTAAAAAAAAAAAAAAAAAAAAAAACCCTGTCCTCCCCCATGTTGCTTTGGATCACAGTGCTTCAACACAGTAATAGGGACCCTAACTAGGCCAACAAGCAAAGATGATTTGAGGGTCCTTAGACTGGTGTGGGAGCTGGGCTTCCTCAGACTAGAGGAGCTAGCGGGTAGGGTGTGAAAAATCACCTGACCCTATATGCTGCCCTCAGGTTACCATGTGTTTTGATATGGTGTCGACCAGCACAAAGCATTCCTTAAACAGCAAGGTGGTAGTATTTAAGGTGGGACACTTACCTATTGTGCATGAGGCTCTGGGTTCAATCTACTAAACAAAGAGAGAAACGAAACAAGAATGTTCGAAAAAGAATTCAGAAGATAAGTTATCATTTAGTGGGGATGAATAACTATGGCATTTCCCAAAATTCTTAATATATGTCTAGAAGTGCAATATATTTTGATGGTATATATTAACTATGCTACCTTTATATAACGATATCAGCAGAATTGTAATATACAATTGTACACTACACAGACCGCTTCCGCCAGCAATGTGTCATATATGTGACTGTGGTCCCACAAGGGAACAACGGGGCTGGAACAGGAATGCACAGATGAGATAGAAAAGGAAAGCACGGGAAGAGAAAAAGAAGGACCCCCCCCCAAAAAAAAAAACGTAAGTTTAGCAGAGTTTTTACAGTTCTCAGAAAGTTCCTTGTGAACCGTGAGCTCAACACTGTGAGATCTCAGTACAGAAAGGAACACTTCTGGTTGTACTGTCTGCTGCCAACCAATCCATTCAGAAAAAAAAAAAATGAAGCAAAGCAGGAATTGGTATATTTCTGGAAAGAACAGTTGGTCCATCTTCAAGAGGAACCTAGGCACGTCCCACAGCAAAGACTCATAACACACGGCTGTCAACAGGAGGTAAATGTTCCTTGCAGTCCTGCTTGAAGGCCCCCTGTGGGACAGGACATGGAAGTGGAGCCAGGGACACTGGTGACCCTGACTTACGTAACCCAGATGAGCCAACTGCGTGGACAAAGGTGGGAGACCAGATTCACTTGATTCTGTCCCAGACTACATTTTCTGTGCCTGGTTCCTGCATGGTCCCCTTAGAGAGGCCTGGGTTTCCATCCACACACACCATCAGTGTAACAACATTTACATTGGACACTATCGCGTTCAGACCACACTTGGACCCACAGGGTTTAAACGTGAGCATGCTTGAGCAATGAAAATATGTGCTACCTCGCCCACCAGAGAGAAACTAATTTATGGTTTCTCTTTCAAAGAAAGGAGAAAAAGAGACTGGCAACACCCAGCAACACCACAAAGGCCAGAGGTGACCGCCCACAGCCCTGCTATGGGCCTCTGGGAAACCTGCCATGGCTCAGAACCCACCAGTCAGTGGTAATCCTGCCTGCTTTGCTCTATCACGTGCCTCCTCCCATGGCCATAAGCAAATTCCAGGGAACACGGGAGACGTTTGTTCACTCTGGGTGCTTGAGAAATTTTGAAATTCAGAGGTGGGTGAGGGCGGGAGGGAAGCATGGCCAAATAAAGAGAGCACTGAAGACAAACATACCAGGATGTTAGTTTTCCAGCATCTGCCATTTCCTGGCCTTATGAACCGAGTTACCCTATGACCTCAACCTCACCAACTTCATACAAACCAAAAGCAAACTCTCTCCCTTGGTCACCAACAGCATCACCACTGTTCCCTATGCTCCTGCCACCAGGACCAGGACCCCCAGGGCCAGTGAACGAAGAGGGCACCAACACAGACAGGGACATGTGAATGAGAAACTTGTGGCCCTTTCACGGTGGTTTCCTTTTTTATGGTTTCAGTTTCCTGCAGTCAGAACCAATCAGAAGACATTAAATAGAAATTGCCAGAAAGCACAGTTCTGAGCAGTAAGACAAAATCTCACACTTACCTGCTCTCACCTGCCCAGAACACAACTCATCCCCATGTCCAGCGCATCTGCAACCTGCCCAGTGTCACTGTACACCTGACTCTGATACCAGGTAGACTGTTACAGTACCAACCTCCTCACATAGCCATGTGGTACCCTAACACCACATCGCAAGGCACAGCTCATCTTCATCATGCTGACCCTACAATCTCCCCATCACAGAAGGCTACATGCAGGACAAAGGGGATGATTTGAGAAAGAGACAACCTCACATAACAGTATACTGTTCTATGCTATTAACTGTTGTTAGTCACCCACATGTTGGGGATATTAACCTAGTTTATTAAACCACTCTAGGCATGTGTGCAGAAAAAAACAGTACACATGGATCCAGCACTGCATATAGTTTCAAGCATCTGCTGGGGTCTTAGAAGGAGTCATCCACAGGTCTAGGCATAGGGATGATTACAGAGCATGAGTCCCTTGAAACATGCACTGGTGAAATCACAATATAACCCAGCTATAGCGCTCTTGGGTAAATAGCCAAAGGACTCAAAGGCCAAAAACCACAGAGATGCTTGCACATTCATGTTTGTTGTTATACTAACCGCAGTAACTAGAAAACAGAACGAGGCTGGATGTTTATCAACAGATGATTAGACAATGAAAACACACTACATGGGCACAGAGATATTTTATGAGGAACAAAATTATGACATTAGTATCTTGAGATCATTAAACAAAATAAACTAGACTTAGGGAGATGCATACCTCATTTCCTCTCATGTGTGGACCTTATATTTTATTTTTCATGCATACACACATATGTATATACATACATACATACATGAGTGTGTGTGGCCATGAGAGAAGAAAGAAAATCCTAAGAAAAAGAAAGGAGAAGAGAAAACCAGAGAGAGGCTAATGCAGCACACATATGTCAGAAGAGAATACAGGAAGTTATTGAGAGAAAGGGCGGAACTAGTGGGTACTGGGGACAGAGAAGTGGTGTGGGCCAAGGGGGAAAATAAAAACAAACTGTGTGAAATGCCATAATGAAACCCACTGCTTTATATGTTACCTAAGAAAAACTGAAGGGCAGAGGGAGAAGAGGAGGAGGAGGAGGAGGAGGAGGAGGAGGAGGTGATTGAGCGGTGCGTCGTATGATGAGAACGGTTGATTCTTGCGAGGTCCTTTCGTATTACTTCTAGCTTGACAACTGTGACGTGAGACCCTTCGTGCACTTCCCACTAGTGTCAGAGAGGAAGGGAGGGAAGAAGAGAGGGAGGGAGGGAGTGGGAGGGAGGGAGGCAGGCACTTGGGGAATTAACGAGACATTTAGGTTCTCTAACTAACAAATAATCAAAGAATGGCTGTCATAACATCTGAAGTTTTTAACCTGGGAATAACAGATTATTTCAGAGTTCATGTCGCCCATGCTAGTCCAGCTGACTACTCAGAGAGCAGATCTTATCAGAAAACTGCAGACTTTGGGAACCCCAGACACTGAAGGTTACCCTGGGCATCCTCTTCTTTCTGTGGTGGCGGCAAATATAGAGAGCAGAGCAGCATGTGGTAAGGCATGCATATAATCCCAGCAGAGCCGCATGTGGTAAGGCATGCATGTAATCCCAGCAGAGCCGCATGTGGTAAGGCATGCATGTAATCCCAGCAGAGCCACATTGGTAAGGCATGCATGTAATCCCAGCAGAGCCACATTGGTAAGGCATGCATGTAATCCCAGCAGAGCTGCATGTGGTAAGGCATGCATGTAATCACAGCAGAGCCGCATGTGGTAAGGCATGCATGCAATCCCAGCATTTATGAAGTGGAGGCAGGAGATTAGGAGCTAAGTAAGGGCCAGCCTCGACTTTACAAGACTCTCAAACTAAACAAAACCACCAAGGGCGATTCTGTGATCTTAATGTCATTAGCTTGACTCGTGGCATTGTGTAATCGTGGTATCAACTTATAAAGCTGCTTTATAAATAGGAATTTGTAAATTCTCAAACAACAGAATTTCTCATTCTTCTTCCCAGTTTCTAGTCATCTCTATTATACTTTAAAAATACGTATATCCATTGTAGGTTCCTCCCATAGCTGAAAACTTTCAGTACTTGTCCTTCTGTGTCTGGCTTCCCTCATTTGCATACTGCCGTCAAGGTTTATCCATGCTACATGTGCCAGAATGCCATTCCTCTCCTGGCGGGAGTAATATCCCTCGGCACCTATTTACTGCATTATGCTTATGGCTTGGGGTCTCCTCCACTAAGGGGCACTGGAGGTGAACCTGTCTTTTGGATCTGTGACTGAGGCCACTACGAGCATTGTGTTAAGATACCTGTTGCATCATTCTTACCAGATCCAATGGCAACGCTTCTCAATTCTCTGACTCCTCGCCAAAATGTCATTTCTCTTGTTTCAGTAGCCACTGTAGGAGGCGTGGAACAGCATCTGCTGTGGCTTTGTCTCTATTTACCTGGTGGCTGATGGCCATGTGGCCACACACAAAGTGCATTGGGATCTCACTTTGGAAGGAATCTCTAAGCATGACCTTTGCTCATTTCAGTTGGGTCATGTGCCCTTTTGTGGTCGGGTTGTAAGGGTTCTACTCTAAACACTAAGTTTCATCTTGTGTGGCTCATAGATGTTTTCTCTCATGTGTTGCACTCTCTTCTCAGTACCCTTTATTCTCAAGATTTCATCCTTTCTGAGTCATGATTTCATTCTTTGCAGCTGAATAAAGTTCCATTGTGTGTATGTACCACTTCCATTACCCATTCATCTGTCACTGAGCAGCAAGGCTGGCTGCATATTTCGGTTTTTATGAATGGTACAGCAATAGCCATGATACTCCAGAGTCTCTGTGGTGTGTTGGCTGGGAGTCCTTTGAGCACACACTGAGAAGTGCTACAGTGGGAACAGCTAGTAAGGCAAATAGCCCCTGGATGACATCGTATGTGAACCTAGATTTAATGCGTATAGCCCATGTGTTACGTCATATGTGAATCTAGATTTAATGAGTATATGCTAGTAAAGAAAATAGCCTAGTTATTACATCATATGTGAATCTAGATTTAAAGTTATATATTTGTGTGTTTATAGAACATAAAAGGAGAACAACACCTTTGTCAAAAATAAATTTTCGCCAGGCTGTGGTGGCACACACCTTTTATCCCATCACTCAGGAGGCAGAGGCAGGTGGATCTCTATGAGTTCGAGGCCAGCCTGATCTACAAAAGCTAGCTCCAGGATAGGCTCCAAAACTACAGAGAAACCCTGTCTCAAAAAACAAAACAGAACAAAACAAAAAAATTAAAAATTTAAAAATAAAAATAAATAAATAAATTTTCTGCTGTAATGGTGGGTGCTCTGGCCTCCTTCTCAGTGTTAGGGGCTTCTTCACATCACATGCGTGGAGTTTACCCGAAGTCGCCATCGCATCCTAGGCCCTGCTTCGCTCAGAAGTTTTTGATTACTGATTTGATCTCCTTGATGACTACTAGGCTCTTCAGATTTAAAAATCCTCTTGGCATTCAATGTTGATGTACTGCTGGGCGCTTGGCCACCTCCTTCAGGTTCTCTAGTGTGGTGGTAGGCTGCTCTTCACGGTGTTCTCTCACAACCCTGCTTGCGTCTATCAACAACAGGTAATGCTGCCATATTTTACTAAGGTAACTTAAATAAACTTTCCTTTTTCTCTCAATCGCACTCACTAAAGATCTGTTGATTTAGTTAATTTTTTTTTCTAAAAACAACTTTGGTTTTGTTCATTTATTCCCATCATTTTCTCCTTACTTGTTTAAACTGATCACTCTATTTTCCATTTATTTTTGTGTATGCCCATGGGAGCATGGGCAGGTAGGTGGGTGGGTGATGGAGGACTCTCATTGGTTAATAAAGAAACTGCCTTGGCTTTTTGATAGGGCAGGATTTAGATAGGTGGAGTAGACAGAACAGAATGCTGGGAAGAGGGGAAGTTAGTCAGTCGCCATGGCTCTCATCTCCGAGATGGACACAGGCTAAGATCCTTCCCAGTAAGCCACCACCTCGTGGTGCTACACAGATTACTAAATATGGGTAAAAGCAAGATATGAGAGTTAGACAGTAAGAGGGTAGAGCTAATGGGCAAAGCAGTGTTTAAAAGAATACAATTTGCATGTTGTTATTTCGGGTCATAAGCTAGCCAGGCAGCCGGGAACTGGGCGACAGGAACAAAGACAGCTGTTCCTTCTACAGGTGGGTGCACAGCTGCCATGGCAGCCTGCAGGTGGAGGTCAGAGGACAACCTCCAGCAGTCCTTTCTCTCCTTTCACCACAGACCTGAGGGATCACCTCAGGTCATCAGGCTCGGGGACAAGCGCCTCTACCTGCTGAGCCATCCCTCCAGCACCATTTCTTTGCCTCCGATCTTTACTTCCCTTCCCTCTTCTAACTCTAAGCTGAGCTTGCACGTTCCTTCCGAGCTCTGGAGTATACTGATCTGAGCTCTTTCTTGTCTCAATACAGGGGTGTGCAGCTAGGAATTTCCTTCCCGGGGGCCTCGCGCTGCATCCCTAAGCCTTGTTGTCTACTCTGGGCATGGCATTTCCTTTACAATTTCTAGTTTGATCCGCTGGTTATTTACAAGTAGATTGCTGAGGTGGGAATAGAGATCAATGGTAGGGCACTTGCCTAGCACAAGTCAAGGTCACACACACACACACACTCATACACACTCACACACACACTCACTTATTATTCAATTCCTATGCATTTGTGATCTTACCATTTTTCCTTCTGCTACTGATATTTCCATTCCACTGTCCTCAGAAGAGGTACATCATATCATTTAGATGTTTACAGCCCTGTTAAATTTTTATCTTGGGAGAGCAGAGTCTCAAAGAATGTGTGCCCTTATGACAGTGTGTGGCTACTTCACCAGATGGGCCACTCTGTATCTCCTGGGTCTGGTGGCTTAAGTCCTCTGTCCTCTTACTAGTTTTTCTGTCTGGTTGCTCTATTAGAGAAATCGGGTGATTGAAATCTCAGCAGTTACGGTACAATTCTTTATTTCTGGCCGCAATTCTGTCAGATCTTGTTGCATACGTTTCTCAGCTCTGTTACGAAGAGCCTCTGTGTTTAGGATCACCATATCATCTGGATGGGTTGGACTTTTTGTTAATATATAAGATTCTTTCTGGAGCCCTTGTGCTTTCGCAGACTTTCTAGGCACGCTGGAGCAGGGGTTGGCAAATTCAGACAGATCATCCAAATGCCACTGTCCATTTTTATATGCCCCACAGGCAAAAACTGGATTTTTCATTGTTGAATCACAAAAAAACCTCAATACTTTATGATATATGAAAATTGTATGGAACTCAAACTTCATTGACCATAGGGAGACTGTACCATCAAGGGTTGTTCTCACACCACTGTGGCAGTGCAGAATCACCGCACCAAAGATCACGGGACCCATACACCTAGAATATCTCTTTTCTGGCCCTCTCCAGAAAAGCTGGCATATGCGTGGCTCTAGGATAAAGACGTCTTCCCATTCTTCTTGAAACTCGGAATGACCATGTGATTGAGTTCTGAATGACAAAAGGTTAGCGGGAAGGAACAAGTGACTCCTAAGGCATTGTCTAGCACGGCAGAGAGCAATCTTCTTCACCATCCTTCCTCCAGGAAGCTAGGGCACAGCTTGGTCCATAAGATGCTCACAGTTGAAGATAGGCTAGCAAGAAGATGAAGTCCAGCTTCCCAGTGGTGAGGAGTGCCACACAGCCCTAGCTGGGGTACTTATTTATATTATAGAGACTTTAATCTCCCCCTTAAGTCACTGTTATTTCTGGCCACCTTTGGGGGATGCTGCATAGAACGTACCACAGAGTCATACTTACGGACCTTAAAAACTGCTGTATATTATAATGTCATTCAAGTCAGTTAAGTCAAATGTCACATCCTTGGCAAGTACCTGTTTTGTGCCTAATATAACGAATGAGCAGAAATTGCCTCTGCCAGCACCCACACTGCAGGAATCACTTAGTGAAAATTTCTGTTGTGAAATTTTCCATTCACGGCATGACAGGCCTAAGGATGTTCTCGGCACACACAGACACAGAGGAAAACCAACGCTCTCCTAAGCAGAGAACTTAAAATGCATAAACTGAGTGACTCAGTGGAAAAGGGAGCTTGCCACCAAGCCTGATGACCTGAATTCCATTCTAGAGACCCGTGGGACGGAAGGAGAGAACTAGCTCACACAGTTGTCCTTTGACCTCCACACATGTGCTGCAGTGTGGCATATGTGTATGCATAATATATGCACATACACAAATTAATGTAATTAAAAAATTTTTAGGAAGGTCAGGCGGTGGTGGCACACGCCTTTAATCCCAGCACTCAGGAGGTAGAGGCAGGCGGATCTCTGTGAGTTTGAGACCAGCCTGGCCTACAGAGCAAGTTCCAGGTCAGCTAAAGTGTTACACAGAGAAACCCTGTCTCGAAAACACCCCCAAAAAAATTTTTAAGAAAATGTGTAGATTATCAAGTCACTGTCAACCCAGCAAGAGTCTTTGGAAATTACACAGTTAACGTTACCGTGTTTTTGCAATGAGCTATACTACAAAGACACTTGTGTGTAAAACCCCTGATTGAAGGGCAGAAGGAAGCTGAGAAGCCCCAGCTGGGGTCCAGAAGTCAAGAGGGTTGGTCCTGATTCACTGGGGCTCCCTAACTCTCAAGCTCCTGTGAGATGTCCAAGCATTCTTAAGAAGCTTTCTGTTAACGTGTGTGTGCCACTACTAGTTAAAGTGTGTGTGCCACTACTAGTTACCGTCAGGTTACATTCGTGAGGAGCCAAGCTTTGTTGAATCTATTCTGTCACGGAAAAAAGAAATATCTCTAGACTTTTACTTGGCTTTGGTTGGGTTACATATCTGGACTCCTGGGTAAATTTGGATATTTTGGGGGTTTTTGTTTTTTTGTTTGTTTGTTTGTTTGTTTGTTTTAAGTCTTGTAGCTAGTATTTAGGTGAGTACTAGTGTTCTTTGTCCAGAGTCGGATTCCACCTGCAGGGTCATACTGAGGTCCCATACAGAAGGCAGCATGCCACTTCGCCAATGCAACATAGCCCTGGGCCGTGGTACCCACAGACAGGTGACGGGTGTGTGTAAAACCACAGAACTAACCACCCACCAATGTATGGGACATCTCATCATGTAACACAATGTAAGCGAGCCCTGGATGACAAAGCCTACTGCCATAGCAGCGCAAGGACTCCACCATCACAACCAGTAGGGCTGTTCTGTCCAAAGACACACCAGATGCCTGAATCAGAAACTGGGAGCCTCTCTGTAGTGATGTAGATGGGAGCGGCGGGCTGCTTCCCACCACCCAGCTAGCTTTACCCGAAATAATTACACGGAAACTGTATTCATTTAAACACTGCCTGGCCCATTAGTTTCAGCCACTTATTGGCTAATTCTCACATCTTGGTTTAACCCATATTTAGTAATCTATGTAGCACCACGAGGGGTGGCTTACCAGGAGAGATCTTAACCTGTGTCTGTCTCGGAGAGGAGAGGTATGGTGTCTGCCTGAGGTGTCTGCCTGACTCTGCTCTCTTTCTCCCACAATTCTGTTCTGTCTACTTCACCTACCTAATTTTCTGTCCTATTAAAGGGCCAAGACAGTTTCTTTATTAACCAATAAAAGTAACACATAGACAGATGACCCTCCTCCATCATTGTGACATGACAAAAGTACACAGTAGGCACGTATGTAAGTTTGATCTTTCTTTTCCCAGATAGAAGGATGCGTTCAAAGGAAGCAGGACAATAACTAAGTAGATGGTTTAAAAAATAAGGTGATGTCCAGGATCCAGAAGATCTGAGCCAGATCTGACCTGAAAGCTACCCTGAATACTGGCTTTCAGGGTACCAGAAGGTTCCGTGCAAGCTTCCCAGGAAGGGAAGCAATCAATAATCCTACCCAGTTATGACACCTGTGAACTACAGCATTGGCGAGCTTGGCATAATCACCGTAAACATAAAACAGTCACATAAATATCTTAGTGGTAACCAACAGCTCTATAATTGGATTTAAAGTCCACTCAGCAGAAGGGAAATCATGTCTAGTACTGGAAACCTAGGCAACTAACCACCATGGATGAGGCCATGGATCTTTGAGAACCGATAGGTGCTACTTTTTAAAACAGCATAATTTCTAAATACACTTTAAAGTTTTATCCTTATACTCACAGATAAGTGTAATCCTCACCTCCCATCAAGGATACTTCTCTATGTAACAGACAAAGATCATTCCAGATAACCACAGCTAATTAAAAATACAGAGAACAGATTGTGTGGTACCCAGCCCCAGGGGATACATCTACAATGTAACTGGTGCTCCTAAGGCTCAGGGAACGCTGTGCAAGAGCAGGAAGATCGTAAGATCCAGAGAAACAGCTGTGAGACTGTGTCTCCCAGAAATGTCAAGAGTTATACCCATGAAGTCGCAACAATGTGGCTGCCTAAGCAAAACCTGATTGATGGCACCAACAGGTATTTAACGTAAAAGAGGAAAAGCTCATGGGGCTTCAACCCTGGAGGAAGAACTACAGCAACTAAGAACCACTAAGAGCTGGAGAAACAGTCTTCCTCCAACTCCAGTTGGCTATCCAACACCAAGTGGTCAGTTCTGAAATCATACACAAACAGGACTGAGCAGATTGTATTTGTATATGTGTGTGTGTATATATATACATATATATATAGAGAGAGAGAGAGACAACAATTAAAGAAAAAGAGGCCATGAATTTGAGAGAGAACAGGTCAGGGAGTATGTGGGAGGATTTAGAGGGAGGAAAGGGAAGGGGGTGCTGTAATTGTATTTTAATTTAAAAAAAACTTATTTTAAATCAAAAGAAGGTTGGTGATGGAAGTAATTTCTCTAAATTGAAACAAAAATAAAAACGTTGCAGCACATGTGCCTCCTCTTCAGGAGGCGAGAAGCCTTAGCAACTGTGCAGGCTGAGCCCACACCCATGCCTGCTCTTCGTTGAAATGAACCAACATTGGTGGTGGTAACTCGCACAGCAGGACACACCCAGGAGGCTGCGCTTGGGCAGAGAGTCACGCCTTCTGGAGGAAGAGATTGTGACTCAGCACCTCACCGACACATTTAAACCATCAAAACTAAATCTGGTTACAGATTAGGAACCCATGAGACATAAGCATGCCATGGGAACAAACCATGGCCCCCAAGTGAGGCTCTCCAGTCAAAATCCGGAAGTATAACCAGAGATGCAAAGCACCCGGCGCTCTGCCGCCCCTGGGCCACCTCCGGATGCTAGGGCTTCTGTGTAATTCCAAACATGTCTTAAAGTAGGAAAGCAACAGACGAGGCTTAAATTGGAGTTAGGATTTTCCATTTCATGGTTTCCCAGAATGCTTTGTGCTTCTGTCTCAGCTAGCACGCACCAACTCCTGTGCCTTCCAAGTATACCTGGCATTTCCTCTGTAAGAATCTGATGGACCTTGAAAGGAGAATCGTGCCAAGGCCTCTGCACTTTTCTCAGCAAGATCCACGTCCCTTCGCTCAAATAGCTCCCGTCAATCATCTTCTATTTCTATAATTACAAATTGTAACTCTATACCTCCTATTCTTAAGAAATCCTTTCAACAAATTGGACTAGTGTGGTTTCTGGAAATGGGATTACATAATGAGCAAACTGCATCACGGACATACTTACACGCCCTCTTCTCTGCATTCTCTCCTTTAATAAGTCTGCTCTTGGGAGCACAGGATACCCTGGTGCCCACTGAGGCTAGGACTACAGCATCCTCACGCCTAGCCTGAGCAGAGGATTGGCCATCCTGACACTGTGTCGCTAGGAAACAGCAGCCCTGTCTTTGCTGACATACAACTGACTCCTTTAAAATGAACTTCCCAGGCAGCGCGCAGAGATAAACGCAGGGTCAGTGCAAGCCTCCTGCTAACCAGCCGCACGGCTCTTTCTCTGCGTTCCTTCTGAAGCACAAGAGACTCCTTCAGTTTTCCGGTGTCCTTTGAACTGTTTCCCTTGGGCTTTCAAAGTTCCCAGGTTTCGGGAATCCCTCCCTCTGTAAACCATCACCACACTTCCTCAGTGTGTAAACTTCGCACTGCTAAGTAATGACGCTCAGAAGAGTTATGGGTAACTGGCATAGCCTGAAGAGAATTGTTCCCTAGTATATTGTAATTCCTGACATTTTAAATAAAACTATTGCTGTGTTCACTCCGTTTCTCCCAATACTCTCTAAAGACACCTCCGCTGACATTCTCGTCCCTAGAACTAGTTCCATGGTGATATGATTCTGCCCTGCAAGTTGATGGTGAGCCCCGGGGACCATCAGATCAACGGCCACAAATGCAGGTCTTCGGTTAGAAATTTTACAGTTTCCTCTTACCCTGCACTTCGGCTCTTTAACGCTATGTGCATTGGTGCTTTGCCTGCATGTACGCCTCTGTGAGGGGTGTCGGGAACTGGAATCACAGGCAGCTGTGAGCCGCCATGTGGATGCTGGGAATGGAACCTGGGTCCCCAGAAAGAGCAGTCGGTGCACTTAGCCCCTAAGCCATCTCTCTCCGGCCCCTCTGCTTCAGTTCTCAACAGCACCCCATTTCCTCTGAAGAAACTCATCCTCAAATGAAGCATTACCAGCCTAAGATGCTACTGGCTGTCATTGTCTGCTTCCCTGCAACAGGCACAGCGGATTAAGAAGCCACGATTTCAATGCCTTGGCGTGGGCTCAAGGTATTTATACAGATACTGAAAGAAAGAGTAGTGAATAGAATGGAATGGAGAGAAGAACATTCCAGAGATTAGCATGTGAACACTGACAGCAATGGAAGACTAGGACAGCCCTAGCACCCTGGGCTTCCGTCAACCAAGGGAGCATGCTCAGAAACAGCCTCCATTGTCTGAGTAGGGGCAAGGAGACTACTAAATAAAGGACCGATGCAAATTCTCAAACATAACTCACACACGCCCCACCCCACCTCGATGCCAGTCCTTTCCTCTCTGCTACATTGAGCCAGGACTCAGGCCATATCTGGTGCACCTCAAAGTTTGTTTAGAGTTTTCCGTCGAGAAACGATCTCCCTTCCTGCAACCATCTGCGTGTCTATGGGCAGTTCAATGTACAGAGGCACAAGAACCCGGGAAGGCTAGCAGGTGCCTTCCAGATTAAAATGCACACCTGTGGTAGGCACTCAATATACATCAGTAACTTAGAAGCAGAACAGAAGCATTATGACCCAATAGACAGAAAAGCACCTTCCTTTTATAGGGCCCAGCCATGGCAAGCTCAACAGTGGCCTGAGTTCCAATTTACCCTAAGACAATACCCAGTGTTCCAAAATAGACCACAAACTGGTATCCCCCATGAGCAGACCATCCAAAGGAAATTCCTAATGTTCCAACCACTGTAGATAGGATCACCTGCCAGCACACACCCATCGCTTTTCACCAGGACACCTCTAGACAAATGTCAGTCACTTAGGGGTCCTGAACCTTACAAGTCCCTCACCCCTACCTTTGCTACTATAAAAAACCAGCCCCAACTGAGCTCAAGGCTTTCTGATCATGTCAAGGCGTTAGACACACGGAGAGTCTGTCTGATCATGTCAACATGGTAGACACACAGAGAGTCCGTCTGATCGTGTCAATGACACACGGAGAGTCCATCTGATCATGTCAAGGCATTAGACACACGGCAAGTCCATCTGATGGTGTCAATAACACATGGAGAGTCCGTCTGATCATGTCAAGGCGTTAGATACATGGCGAGTCCATCTGATTGTGTCAATGACACACGGAGAGTCCGTCTGGTCGTGTCAATGACACACAGAGAGTCCATCTGATCGTGTCAATGCGTTAGACACATGGAGAGTCTGTCTGATCATGTCGGAGAGTCCGAGTTCGAACTTGAATCACAATAAGTGCTCTTTGCCCTCACACACAGGACTGGGTCTTCCAGTTGGCTTTTGGGGGATTCCGTCATGCGGGTGTAACATCTCTCCCGCGACTCCCCGTGAACGCTGCCCCTTGGGCTGAGAAGGGCTTGGCACTGCTCTTCACTGTTTTATTTTCACCTTTCCCATTTTTTTTTAAATATATCATGTTTGCAGCCCGGGTTTGCTTCAAACTCTTGATTCTTCTGCCTCAGCTTAGATTACAGGCATGGAGCTTTTATTGTGCTTTTCCAGATGGAAGCATGAGAAATACCTTTTCACATAATGGTGCCAAATGTAGTTTTGTTATCAAAATGCCTCTCATGCCTCTGACTCCCTGAAATTACAAGATAAAACTCACGATGCTCACACTCATAAGTATTATTAATGGTCCTCCAGCGACAGCCTTGTTCAGACCTGCCTTTGGTGTCATATGAACCAAGAACCTAGAGTCACCTGACTTTCTAAAGAAGTCCCCGAGCTCCCCTGGCACATTCTGAGACTCTTCCAGGTGCTACCACCCCAGGTTCCTATAGACGAAGCAAGAAGACTCTCCCCAGCCAAGGTCTCTCTCACTACACTGGGTAGGAAAGAAAGAAGGAAGGGGAATGAGGCTTGCCTTGGGCACTTTCTCAGTCTTAGGGAAGAGAGAAAACCCGGGCTTTGTTATAGGCCTATCTTTTACACACAGAAATGATTCCATGCCACGGCTTCAAATATATTTCTTTTCCATTATCAGACAATGCTCACTGAGGGAAGCATGTGTACAAATGCCTGCTGCTCATCCAGGTCAAGCCATTGCACGCCGACTTCACAGCAGCACATAGTCCTTTGTGCAATGATAAAATCCACAGATTATTTTCAGTGCCGGGTAGAGGGAGAGAAGCCCATAATCTAACACACCGTCTGGCCATTATCATTTGAATTAGATTACATTTCAACCCCCAAAGCCATGATAAAATAAAACGAGGCTGTATTTCTCATTGGAAGTGGCAGAGTGGCCATATAAATTTACCTGCTCTTCCTTCAAATTAAGTGACAGTAATAGAGTTTAAAAAGAAGCAAACCATGGGCATGAAAAACAGGAGTGGGCAGGGCATGCAGCATCAGAAGTCGCACTAATCTGCAGGATAGGTGGAGAGGAGGGTTAGGACGGGTGGTAATCTGTGAGTCAGGGAAGTTGCAAGACAGAGAGGGAGAAAAGTAACCGTGCAAATGGCTGGATGCCGGCCCTGGTCACTCAAGAACACGGCCAATGGGTGTGGAGCCTGAGGTGGGGGAATTAATGCACAGGTGGGAACAGAGCCTAGCTGCAATAAGTAGTCACAGAATGCCAACCAGCACTCATGCATGGGCACCCAAAAGACCCACTGCGGGGCTCCTCCTACCTCCCATAGAACTAGACCAAAACACCCATTGTGGGGCTCCTCCCACTTCCCACAGCACTGGACCAAAACACCCATTGCTGAGCTCCTTCCATCTCCCATAGCACTAGAATCTCCTTCCCTTCTAAAACAATGGTGATTTGCTCTAAACAAAATCTTGAGTTTGGGGTATAGGCTCTATAGCAACATGGTCTGCTGTTTTTCTAAATACCTTAAAAATTAACCTGCAGGACAACATGCAGCTAGGACAGAAGTGAACACAGCAGACCACTTTGGTGTAAAGGAGATGTACAGAATCCTAAGAGTTTTGAGGAAATAAACATACGAGTGGAAAAAAATCATTTGTGTTGAGGAGATATTGTGCCACCTTAAAAAGACATGGGGAGGCATGTTGGAAATTCAAATAAAATAGTTGAGATTGAAATTTTAATTGAAGTGTTGGAAGATAATGTCAACAAAATCTGCCAGAAAATAGAAAAAAATGCACAGCAGAAATGTCTATGTGGCACCATACCCAGCAGGAAGATCACACGCCGTACTCAAGATCACGGGCATAACTGACACAAGGAAAAGAAGACGGAAGTACCCAGAGTGAAGAAATCAGCTACAACAAAGGACCAGCACAGGCCTCCAGAAGGGACACGGCCACAGAAGGAAAATGATCCTAGAATCGGATAACTCAACAGACTTTCTAACAGAGAGTAGAGCTTCCAACTGGCAAGACCAGAAATGTGCCCTCCACTCTGACTATTCTGCATTATCAGTGAAAGACCCACAAAGTGAGGGTTAAAATGAAGACAGAGGGGCTGGAGAGATGGCTCAGCAGTTAAGGGAACTGGCTATTCTTCCAGAGGTCCTGAGTTCAATTCCCAGCAACCACATGGTGGCTCACAACCATATGTAATGAGATCTGGCTTCCTCTTTGTAATTCCAGCCTCTGGCCTCCATTCAAACTTCTCAGACTTGCAGAAGATTGACACAGCCCAGACTTGATGACTCCCATCACCCTCTCTGAGCCTAAGCTAATGCTGCAGGTATCGGGCAAGTCCATTGCTTTTCTTTTAGACACGGGAACTACCTACTCTGTTTTAACATCTCATTCAGGCCTTACGTTCCCCTCATCAATTTCAGTTACAGGGGTAGACGGGACCCGTTCCTCCCCACTTAAAATTTTGCCACTGCCCCGCATTCTTGCAGGGCAATTTTCTCTCATTCTTTCCTAGTGATACCTGCTTTGCCCAGTACCTCTTCTGGGTCGAGATATTCTCAGCTGCTTTGGGTTCACACTCACCTTGGCCCCCACACACTCTCCTGAGTCACACTTTCTTTTCACTTTAACAGCCTCACAGGTTCCTACCCCAGACTGTTCTGTCCCTACTCTCCCTGATCCAGTAGCTCCCCAAGTAGGGGACACTTCTCCTGTGGTTGCTACTCACCACCAGCCAGCCCTAGTTTGCCTTAAAAACCCTTCATCCTTCCTTTCCAGACCCCAGTTTCCTATTTCTGAAACTCACCACAAGGTCGTAAGCCTATTATCACCTTTCTCATACCTCAAAGACTTTTAATTCCTATCGACTCACCCTGCAACACTTCCATCCTTCCAGTGTGTAAGCCCTCTGGTGCTTACCACTTGGTTCAAAACCTCTGCCTCATAAATGAGTTAGTTATTCCAGTTCACCCTCTGGTTAACAACCCATACACTCTCCTGTCTAACGTCCCTCCTGCCACCTCCTACTTTACTGTTCCTACTTTACTGTTCTGGACCTAAAAGATGACTTCTTTACTATCCCTTTACACCCTGCCTCATACTTCCTCCTTGCCTTCACCTGGGAGGACGCTGGCTCCTGGTCCTCCAGACGACTCACATGGACTGTTCTCCCTCAGGGTTTTCGGGACAGTCCCTACTTCTTTGGCCAAGTTCTGGCTTGAGATCTTTCAAACTCTGACCCAGGTCCTAGCACACTCCTCCAATAGTTGATGATCTCCTTCTCTGCATTCCTACATTGTCTCTATCCCAACAGGCCACCTCTGTGCTCCTGAACATCCTCAGATCCCTGGGACTGCTCTCCTACAGTGGTATATTTGGGTGTTCAACTTAGCCTGGGTCTAAGACCCTCACCTCTGACAGGATCCAGGCCCTGCAGTAATTACAGCCTCCAACCACAGGGACTCAGATCCTCTCATTTTGGGGTATGTTGGGGTTCTTCTGCCATTGGATCCCTAACTTTGCCATTACAGCCAAGCCTCTGTACCATGCAGCCAGAGAGACCCCCACGGGGCCTCTCACCCACCCGGCCATCGTCCACCGCCACTTCTCTCTACTGCGGGATGCCCTTCTAACAGCCCCTGCCCTTGCTCTTCCAGACCCCACAAACCTTACCATCTCTATACAGATGAGAGGTCAGGAGAGGCCACAGGAGTTCTAACCCAACAGGCTGGGCTTCGAATCGGGCTGTCGCCTTTATATCCAAACAGCCGGACCTCACCATCTGTGGATTGCAGCCATGCCTGAGAGCCCTGGCAGAAGGAGGCTATCAAGATCACTTTGTCCAGGCCAATCACATTATATTCCACCCACTGCCTCTCAGACCCTCTGAGACCCTCCTCTCCTCCCCCCCCCTCTGTTCCCTTGGGCCTTCATGAGTCCAGGTTTTTCACTTACTGTTTCTAGAAAACCCCCAAATTACTTTGGCCTCCAGTCCTGCCCTAAACCCAGAAACTCTTCTTTCTGCCCCCCCCCCCCCCGTATCTCCTCTCACTCTTGCCCAGAGGCTGTAGAAGCTTTAACCTCACCCTGGCCAGGTCTTCTGGACCAGCCACTTCCAGATCCCCAACTCACCCTGTTTGTTGATGGAAGTTCCCTTATAGATAAATCAGGAAACCACCAGGGAGCATATGCAGTGATCACTTCTACTAACACAGAGCAACCCACCTGGCATTGGGAACCTCCTCACAAAGGGCTGAATTAATTGCCTTGACCAGGGCACTCCAAATAGCAAAGGGCCAAAGGGCTAATATCTATACTGACTCTAAATATGCCTTTTTAATAGCCCATACTCATTCTGCACTCTGGAAGAAAAGGGGCTTCCTTACTACCAAGGGCATTCCCATAATTAATGAACCCCTTCTAGGCAACCTCAGCTCCCTGCATAAGTAGCCATTATTCACTGTCGGGGACACCAGTCCTCCAAGGACCCAGTGGCCTTAGGCAATGCCAAGGCTGACTCAGTGGCCCGGGGGCTGGCCTCCAGCTCCTTGGATTCCACAGAACATATTCTGTTCTTAACTCCCTCCTATCAGCCCTGTTACCAACCAAAAGAGGGGGACGAGCTTATAAAAGGGGGGGACACAAAAACAAAGGATGGATGGTTCTACTTAAATAACCGTCTCAGACTTCCTCAGGACCAGGCATTGCCAATCATTTCAGACATCCACCAGACCTTACACATAGGCCCCGAAGCTTTGTTCCACTTCTTGGAGCCCCTCCTTGACCTCACCCATCTCCAAGATCATATTTCACACATTCACTCCTCCTGCCAGATGTGTGCCCAGGCCAGCCCACAGGAGGCTCTCCACATACGTCAGTGTTTACACCAGCTTCATGGACACCAACCAGGCAAAGATTGGTAGGTTGATTTCACCCATATGCCTACTCATAAAAAACTCTGTTATCTCCTAACACTTATGGACACTTTTACAGGATGGATAGAAGTGTTTCCAGTCTTCAGGGAAAACAGCAGATGTGGTGGCCCAGGTACTCCCGGACCACATCATTCCTCAGTTTGGTGTTCCACGAACCATCAAAACAGACAACGGGCCAGCCTCCTTCACTTCCAGGGTCATGGAGCTTGTGTCAGAAGCTCTCAACATCTCCTGGAAATTCCACATCCCCTACTGCCCACAATCCTCAGGAAAGTGGAGAGGGCCAATGGACTCATCAAACAAGAGCTAATCAAGCTCTCCATTGAACTCAGGTTATCTTGGCCCTTCTCCCTGTTGCCCTTACCCAGGGCCACCCCACGTTCCCCTACAGGCCTGAGCCCTTTTGAACTGCTTTATGGCAGGCCCTTTCTCCTTAACCATCACCTCCCAATCCAAACTCCTCCACTGGCCTTCTGAGGTCCCTTCTCCGTATCCATGCTGACAGTTGTCTACCTGCCCCCACGCCAGTGGACCTTAATGCCCCTAAACTTGCCCCCCTCTCCCCAGGGGACAGAGTACTCCTCAAACAGTAACTAACAAATCTAACTCATCCTGGCACACTCATCTTTGGTGATACAAACAAGACGGGTAATAATTTTTCTTCTAGACACCTGCTTCTTATCTCTCTCAAGAAACAGATGCCTGGTGTCTCTGGGATGACAGTAAACAGGATTCCTCTCCAGCCACACCTCTCGCTGAGTGTGAACCCACCAACCTCCAGCTTTCCCCTCCTCCACATCACCCCATGCCCACAGGAAGTAGCCAAACTTGAACAGATGTCCCTTTTTCCAAAGAGAGCCTACAATGTTGGTCACAAATATTACCTCAGCTTCCTGTTACCCCTTATACAAAGAGTCTAGAATGTAATCCCAGCCTCTGACCTCCATCTTTGGAGGCCCCTTCAAACCTTGACCCCTCCCCAGGAAAGGTCAAGACCAGTCCCACAGGCTCCCCAGAAAATAAACATGTGATTTCCTCTTCCTCTCTAGTGGTCCTGCTGTCGGCTTTCTGTTTCCCCTCGGGGCCACCTGAGAGCACAGGGGTCTAATTAAACCTGGATATCTTTTAATTCTGTCTGATTTGGTTTGATTGGGATTATTTTGTGTTGGCCGAGAGGCTCGGTTAGGAAATATTCCTAACACTCTTCTGGCCTGCAAGCATACAGACAAACATAATAACTAAATCTTAAAATGAAAAAAGAAAATGAAGGCAGAAAAAGACAAACTCAAGAAACTAAAAGATATGATGAGAAAAGGCATGAAGTGTTAAAAAAAAAGCTCAGGTCTCAGTAACTCAGTGATTTCTCAAAACCAGTCCGTCAGGAAGGACAGAAACTTTATATGAGACATATAAATTATCCCCTGAGCCTTTGGGCTAACTTTAACAGGTAAGAGATGCAAGAAGCTGGGCAGAGTGGCATACACCTGTAAGCCCAGTAGTGAGGGGGCTGAAGCAGAGCTGTGAGTTCAAAATCAACCTGGGGTACACAGTGAGATGGGAGAGGGATGGGGAGGAGGAGGAAGGGAAGAAGAAAACACCATCAGGAATTCTAGGGATCTATTTGAAAGAGGAAGCAGCCATTATGCAAAAGCACCAAAATTAACCACGACTGTTAAACATAACATACATAGCATCAACCATGGTGAATGATGGGCCACAAAGAGACACAGGAAGTCAAGTGAGCTCAGAGGTGCTGACATCTCTTAATACATGAGCTGGCTGTCAGGTGACATGGCCTAGAGTTGACAGGATGAAAATTAAAGGTACAACTCACTGCCAGAGCTAATGAGTTAGCAAAGCAAGAAACTAAAAAGTAATAGTCCAGTTACATGCTAAGTTGCTGACACCAGAAGGAGGTGACGAGGCAGGAAGTTGCCCCCAGGAGACAGATCAACACCCAGAAGCACCCAGTCACCAGAAAGCCAGGAAGGGCATATAGCCAGCTGAACCCCAGGATATGGGCCCACAAAACAAGTCACACAGCAACAGTGAAGAGTCCCCTTGTGTTCTACTTAGGGTTACTATTGCTGTATGAAACACCATGACCAAAAGCAATCTGGGGAGAAAGGAATTTATTTGGTTTACACTTCCCCATGACTGTTCATCATCAAGGGAAGCCAAGACAGGAACTTAATCATGGCAAGAACCTGGAGGCAGGAGCTGATGCAGAGGCCATGGAGGGGTGTTGCTTACTAGCTTGCTCATCATGGCTTGCTCAGCCTGCTTTCTTCTACAACCCAGGACTGCTAGCCCAGAGATGGCACAATCCACAATGGGCTGGGCCCTCCCCCATCAATCACTAATTAAGAATATGCCCTACAGGCTTGTCTACAGCCTGATCTTATGGAGACATTTTCCCAATTGAGGTTCCCTCCTCTCAGATGACCTCTACTATTGTTCCAGAGTTAATGCAGGAAGCACTAAAGATGCTCTATTGAGGTTTTAGCAAGGAAATAATAATAAGGCCTACAACATTCGTACACTTCATGAAGGTGGGATGCTTAATTATCCCTCCAGTGGGGCAGATCACCTGGTCCACTAATCAGCTCAGAATCCAGCAGTCACTGCCCTGAGCTTTGGTGCCTCATCTTTGAACCAGGCTGGTGATCTTCTTCCAAAAGAGCTGGGAAACAGAGATATGCCATATCTGCAGCCTTTAGCAGCAGGCCTGGGTACTCACTTGTTAAATGGTATGACATTTGAAAATAACTTCTTTACAGGAAAAGCAAACCAGGAACAATTGTGCTCAACAATTAAATCTTTAATCCCAGCACTCGGGAGGCAGAGGCAGGCGGATCTCTGAGAGTTCGAGGCCAGCCTGGTCTACAAGAGCTAGTTCCAGGACAGGCTCTAAAAAAAAAAAAAAAAAAAAAAAAAAAAAAAAAAAAAAAAAAAAAAAGCTGCAGAGAAACCCTGTCTCGACAAACCAAAAAAACAAAAAACAAAAACAATTAAATCTAAGAAATGTAGAAGAGAAACTGATGTGTAGAACTGAGAGTAACTGTAGGCATCAGCTAATCCAATTCTATCTGCTTCTTCACAGGGAACAAGCACCCCAAAGTGAGGCTGACTTGTGGATAACTGTGGTTCTTCCGGGGAAAAGCCACCCTAAAAGGAAGTGGGAATTAGTGTGTGTGCTAACTCGGTCACTTCATACTGACAGATATACCTTGGTGAAATAACCAGTCCTCAGAAAACACAAGATAACATACACACAGGAAGAGAAACAGCATGAACATCAAAGGGTCTCCGTGATGTCATCAAAAGTGCAATAGGATACTTGGCTGGGTGGGACAGATACTGGGTCACCCTTGTCTGAGGGTACAGTTGGGAAAGAGAGACACCAAAACAAAAGACACATAGACACTGTGGTGGTTTAAAAGAAATGACCCCCATAGGTCCACAGGAAGTGGCACTATTAGGAGATGAGACCTTGATGCAGTAGGTATGGCCTTGTTGGAGGAAATGTGTCACCATAGGAGTGGGTTTTGAGATCTCCTATGCTCAAGCTACACCCAGTGTGGCATCCAGTCTCCTTCTGCTGCCTATGGATCAAACATAGAATTCTCAGCTCCTTCTCCAGCATCATGTTTACCTTCATGCCACCATGTCCCACCATGATGATAATGGACTGAACTTCTGAAACTGTAAACCATCCCCAATTAAACGTTTTCCTTTGTAAAAGATGCCGGGGTCATGGCATCTCTTCACAGCAACAGAAACCCTAACTAAGACAGGCACCAAACTAGAACACTCAATAGACTCAGGGGCAGAAGCAAAGGGGACCCTGGTCTGCTCACTGTCTCCCCAGATCCAGATGAAGAGCTTAGCTGTACATAAGCACAGCACTTGGAGATCCAGATTTAAGAGCTAATACGAGCATGTACGTTTGGAAAATCTAGAGGAAACACATGCACAGACTTAGTGTTCCCAATCCAAAATTTTGGAATTCTATACCTGCTCTCACATGACAACACTGAGTCAAAATCCAGGCACATTTAAAATGTGACAAAGTTATTACTTCAGGTTATGTATAAACATAAATGAATCCTGTACTTCAATGTAGCTCTCACTCCACAGTACCTCATTATAGTTAGGCAAATAGCCCCCAAATCTGAAAATTCCTGAAGCTCAAAACTCCTCTGTCACAAGCACAGTTTGGAACGATGTATTCCCTAGGATAATACTCCAGATATGCCAGCTGGCAACTTCTTCACTATTTATGGTTTGCATGTATATGCTTGTATATATCATGTGTGTGTGAATCCATGCAATGTGAGTATACATGTATGTACAACACATGTGAGGTCCAGTCTATACCTCAGATGGTATTCTTCGGGTATCATCGACCTTAGTTTTTATTTTTAGACAAGGTCTCTCACTGGCCTAGAACTCAGGTAAACTAGGTAAAATTGCCAGCAAGCCCCAGGGATCCTCCTGTTCCTGCCTCTCCAGTGCTGAGATTACAAGCACACACCACCATGCCTGGTCTTTTTTTTTCCCTTACATGGGTTCTTAGAATCAAAAAGAGGTCTTCACTTCCTAAGCCACCTCCCCAGTCCTAGTTCTGATTTTAATGGCAAGATACAAAGATTCAAAAACATAAAAGAACGTGTCACTCACAGAAGCAGCTAGATTTACACAAAGAACAATTGGAAAGCAAAAAAAAATACTTTTTTCTCTATGAATGGAAGATTCCCAAGACATCCTTGTAAATATAGCTCTTCATGGCTTACAAAACTCTGTCATAGGATCCCTGAAAATAAGACTCAAAAATACACCATGCACTAAAGGGCAGAGTGGATACTGGGAATAACAGCCCCCAGAGCAAGGACATCTCAAATCTGTCTGGCTTCCTCCAGCCTCCACAGGCCTCAGTGACTTTAGCTTGACAATCCTGGTGCCCATTTCATAGATAAAATAACTAGTCCAGAGACGTTAAACAGCACAACCAAAGTCCACATAGCCCACATTATACCATGAAGTCATACCCATAAACTTAAAAATAAGGAAGCTACTTGAGGACACCTGGTCTCCTGCCCCAAGTACTTACTAAACAGACAGCAGACAGACTTGACCTCGGCTCAGTGACTTGGATGCAGAGATCTGGGCAACTCAACGGAACCTCACTACCACCCAATTCTGCTAAAACCATAAATCCAAAAGGAGAAAATAAAAGATGTGTGGCCTTTAAATCAGAGCCATCTGAGCTCAGATGCAGAACGGTGTGACTCCAAGCTCCTTCTCTGCGTGTGGGCCCCTCGGTGTGACTCAGCACCATGAACTGGCTGCTGGAAGGGCAGGTGATGCTGGTGCAGCACCCATGGATCCAGAGGAAGGACTTGCTGTGGTGAGATTGCCATCCCTGGGAATCTACGGGATATGCTACAAGCCAGTGCGGCGTGGGTGCAGCTGCACAAGGCACCCTTCCTTAGAACACTGGTGAGACACATGGCCGAGGTGTGACTACACAGTCATCACCAGCACACAATCACCAGCACACACCGGGAACCGTTTTCCAAAGCAGCTTCACAGCGGTGTTCCACTGCGCGTGTGTGGTTTTGGTTATTACTTTTGCTGTGTGTCTGTTTTGGTTTTTCAATGTCGGTAATCATGTGATCACAGGTTTGTGGGGTTATTATATTTTATATAAGATTCTGTAAGCTGAGTAACAAATTGCTCAAGAAGGCCACAAGGTAGAGGGACTATCAGAAAGAGGGAAGAATTTGTAGCCATGAATTCAAAGAGGAAAGGCGCTCAGAGGTGGGAGGAGGACAAGGAAAAGAGAAGAAACACAACACAAGACACAGGCTGTTCAAGAACGCTGCAGAGGGTACAAGGCTGGCGCCAGGGCCCAGCAGCAGGAAATAGCAAAAGGCACAGGGGACCACACTGAGCATCACCACGGGGCAGCTTTCCATAAAGGCGCACAGTGAACCCCAGGAAAGAGGACATTTTACAGAGAGTCCTAAGAGCCAGAAAGGAGAAACCTGGATGTGACAAAAGGCAACAGAAAACATCGTGCCGAGAAGTGACATGATAAAAATGGCTTTAGAAAGATTATCCCAGCAGCTGTGTGTAGGACGGCTTCGAGCCGAGAGAGACCGGAGGCGGGGAGATCTGCTGAAAGAATGTTCCCCTAATTCAAGCACAGTGTGGGGAGGCGTGGTCGGGCCAAGAGCCTGGGTGGGAGAGCAAGGGATTCTGGGATCCGACCTCAGTTTCCCTGCCTGGAAAATGTGACCCAGTCGGGCCTCGGCTTCTGCCCTTTCTGACTCAGCAAATATTTGTCCTGAGATGGCAGTCAAACCTCCTGAGGAGCCTACCATGAGTATCAAATGAGGGAGAAGAAACACAAAAATCTCAGCTTCACACCTAACCATCAAAGCCCCGCTTTGGCAAACTAAAGTTCGTGCATTTTCATTACATTTAAAAATCTCAACTCTATGAGATTTCAGCATACTAAATAAAAACAGCGGAGAACATTCTCAAGGAGTAGGTGAAGGCTGCCCACCCTCCTCTTGCAGGCAGAGGCCAGAGGGGCCTGGAGTAATCCCACCCTGGGCCCCCTCCCCATCTTACTGCAACCACGTCACTTCTGAAGTAGTGTTCACCCGTCACCCTCTCCCACCTCACTCACAAGTGTCACCCTCTGAAGGTGCCACTCATCTTCTAGACCCCGCCCACTGGATCCTCACACACCCACTAACATGAGACTCCAGCTGTACCAGCCAGAAATCCTCTAATCATCACCATAACAACCCCCATGAGAAGCATATCTTGGGTTGGGGAGATGGCTCAGTCAGTCCTTGATGCGAAAGCCTCAGAACCTAAATTCAGATCCCTAGCACCCACGTCAAAACCCAGTCAAGGTGGCATAGGTCTGTAGTACCAGTGCTGGGCATGCAGAAACAGGCAGCTCCATGAGCTCAATGGCCAGCTAGCCTAGCCAAATCATGACCTCCATGTTCAGTGAAAGAGCCTGTTTCAAAAATTAAAATAGGGTAAGCAAGGTGGCTCAGTAGGTAAAGGCTCTCGTTGGCAAGCCTGGTGACCCGAGTGTGACCCTCAGGACCCATATTGTAGGAGAGCCCTGATTCCTACAAGTTGTTCCACACATGTGTCCTGGTCCATGTACACACACGCGTGCACACACAGAATTTAAAAAATAAATCTAAACAAACAAATAAATAATAAAGTAAAAAGTGACTTCTGGCTTTTGTATGTACATGCATGTGAACACACACATAAGCATGCACACACACACACACACACACACACACACACTACACCACACAAGAAGCACAAACTCTAAGGTTCTCCTAGGCCCAGAATCAGCCTTACCCCTCCATAACGATTAAAATTCAAACCCTCAGCTTCCTTGAGCCCTGATCCGAACACCAAGCATTGGTGAAACCTGTGTGTATTAATCCTGAACACCACCACACCCTGATGTAGCCACCCTTACTACCTAACACTGCGCTCCTACAAGCTCCTAACGTGATTTGTGACGTGCCCACTGATAAGTCTGGGTTTGCTGTTCCCACCACAGTCAGTTGAGAAACTCAGAACTACAACCTCCCAGTGGAAGTTCCAAAAACGACAGCAGAGTGAGACAATCAAACATTAGTAGTCAACGTCCTGATCTACAGAACTGACACACTTTCATGATGTTTGAACTGATGGACCTCAAAAGAATGCATAGCGGCTTCCAGGCTGGTCCCCTTCTATGCCTTCATCCAATGTCCCCAGGCTTCCCGCTTCCTCACCCAAACTTCAGTGCCTGACATGCCTGTCCTGGGCTCAACACCTCTGTGCCCTCTTACCTTGCAGTAATTCTCTCCTTCCCCTAAGTAAACATTTAAGCCAAGTATAATTGTGATTTAATTAGTTCCTGTTCTTCCTATTGACTGAATTCCCTGATCTCCCCCCACCCCACCCCTAGGACCTTACTGTAAATAAATCATAGCTGTATCAACCAAAAATACAGAGAGGGAAACAAACTACCTGCCCCTAAACGAGGAGGCTTTCTGTAGCCTTAAGTTATCACCGGATCCCGAGGTACACAGCAGCCATTCTTCAGAGAAATAAGCCTTATCCTTTCTCCATCGTGAAGTAGTAAGATCTATGCCATACTGTTACACCAGGTATAAATTTTCAGGTTCATGTCCCACCATAAAAACTGCATTTTCAATGTGTCTGTGTTCCTATCTGCAAAAGAGAGATGGCTATCCCTGATTTAAGTCCACCAAGTTCCAAGTCTCCCTTAGTCTGTAGCTACTTGCTCTCTTAAGGAAAAGGAAAAATAATATACATAGAAGAAAACAATCAGTACAATGACTGCCACTCTTCCAAAATTAACAACTGGGGATAGGGATTAGTATTTGAGTATATTCTCATATTTACCCATCACCCTCTCCCACCTCATTCACAAGGTGCCACTCATCTTCTGGACTCCGTGTCCCCACCCACTAACACACCCACTACCATGAGAGTCCAGCTGTGCCAGCAAGAATTCCTCATGATCGTTAGCATAAAAACCTCCACCACTAACACACCCACTACCATGAGAGTCCAGCTGTGCCAGCAAGAATTCCTCATGATCGTTAGCATAAAAACCCCCACGAGAAGCATGTCTTGGGATGGGGAGATGGCTCAGTCAGTGAAATATTTGATGAATGCTATTTAGGAAATGATTTGGTGTCTTGGGAACACAGGGCAGGCATCCTTTTTAAGAAGTTGCAGAGGGCTGAGAACACAGAAGGGTGATGGCTGTCTGTCTAGCCATGCTGCCCATGAAGGGTCTCAATGGGTTCAGGCCTAAGCTCCCAGATCACCTTACTCCAATACTCCTGGCTACCACTTCCATCTCCTCATTTATAAATTCCAGAGGACAATCCAAGACCTGCCCCTCCTTGACAGAACTCATGGCACTCAGTGCAGACCACGTGGTCAGAAGGCCTCCCACACGGAAACATGATGAGCATACTGAGTCTACACAACTAGACTGGTTCTTCAGGCCCTGCTTCCACGCAAGACTTCAGGCTCTGCCTCTCCACTTGCCATGCACCTATGCTTCTCACCTGACCACGGAAGGGACAGGCCATGGATTGAATCTGATTCACTTTCTAACTACTGGCATGTGAACCCCTAGTATTGTAATGAAGGCCGCTTGTTGGTTCCTGGCTGCCCAGCCCTGAAATAATCACACATAAACAATATTATTTAAATCACGACTTGGCCCATTAGCTCTAGCTTCTTATTGGCTCTTACATATTAATTTAATCCATCTCCATTAATCTGTGCATTACCACGAGGTTGTGGCCTACCAGCAAGTTTTAGCACGTCTGTCTCCAGCAGTAGCTCCATGGCTTCTCTCTGACTCCAACTTCCTTCTCCCAGCACTCAGTTTTGTTTTCCCTGCCTAGTTCTGTTCCCCTATAGCTTTGCTATAGGCCCAGAACAGTTCCTTGATTAACCAATGATTTCCACAGCATACAGAGGGGAATCCCACATCACCCTAGACACCTACTCATTCAAGGGGTACAAAGGACAGGTGCAAAGCAACGGGCTTCATTGTTCATCATCCCTCTGGTTGCAATGGGAAGTTAGGGAGCAGCCAGGGTTCAGCTCTTAATTCTACACTAGAGCAACCAGACGGCCTGCCCACAGTGACTCCAGTTGTCAATGTGACAAACATGGACTGCCAAGGAGGCAAAACTGTGAGAAGAGCTTAGGACACAACACCTGCCTCACCTCAAGTAGCAGGAAGATAAAAACGGGTACTCCAGAGCCTAGGATTCACTCTGGTGCTACGCACAGAGATGAAGGTGCTGTCCCTCTTGTAGAGTAACAGTAAATGCCTCATTCTTCGTGAGGAAAAAAAAAACTGAGAAAAAAGAAGCCAGATGTAACAGAAACTTAAAGGTTAGTGGAAGGACAAAGCTAAGGAGAAAGCTGACCCCTCATCACCTTCTAACAACGTTTTGCAATGGTGCCAAGCAAAAATGCCAGAAAGCAGTGAGATGGCCAGGAGGTAGCGAGAATCACCACTGCAAATACGCAGAGGGCAGAGCATGGTGAATACTGTCTACAAGAAGCAGGAGCTGTCCAGAGGGGTGCAGCTAAGCAGTACCTGTTGCTGCAGATAGGGAAGGGAAGGAACTTCAGCTACTGACCAAGTGGCCAGGGCACCTCCCCAGGTCGAAGAGTCAGCCCTGGGATGAAGATTTCAAAATAGATTTATTTCCAGACTGGACACTGTTCAGAAACTAAATTTAGCCAGCTTGAATTCTTTTTAAAAATGCTATCCCATTAAGTCTTTTCATAGAGGAAGTCTACATTTCATTACAAAACAGAACACAGTGTTCTCAGATCAGCTGGAGGCACAGGAGGGGAAGCTACAAGGTGCACACAGTTGGCAGACACACAAGTGGATCCAGGGAGAAGGGAATACTCCAGGCAAATAAACCAAGGGAGTCCAGCCCTAGCCATCTTGAAAACCAAACGTAAAAGAGCATGTGGTCCTTATTTTAAAAGGTAACTCATTTGATAGTTTTGCCATGCCTTTCTGACTCAGACCTTTCTCACATACTCACCAGCTCCTTCTTTACCTGTCAGTTTAAATTGTTTGATTCTTTACTGATATATAAAGTCTGCTCTCCTTCTAAGGGTAAGGTTGGTGCTTCAAGGATCACACATATTATGGTCTTATCTGTTCTGGCACAAAAACATCCTAAGTAACTGATCATCTCTCTTGAGCTTTTATTTTGTTGTTTAGAGCTTGGGCTTCCTTTAACACTTATGAAGTCCTTGCCTGTACTCATATTTGCCTCTGTTATCCCTGTGGCTGCAGAGACTGAAGCAAAATGATCATTCACCTGTGGGAACTACTGGCCTAAGACACAGTTGGGCAATAGTTTTAAGGCTCTTAGGAGTGACCATGTCATTGGAATGACCAAAGTTGTCCCCAATGAGTTCATATTAAATTCCTGGAACCCATAAATGTGGCTTTATTTGGGAAAAATCCCCACGAATATGTGCACCAAGGACTTTCAGATAAAAGGTTACTCCAAGTTCACTTGTGAGGGTCCTACCAAGTAGACCAGAAGTGTCCTGTGGCACAGAGATCTACAGATCCAAAGGAGATGTCATATGAAATAGACATAGGAGGTTATATTGATGTGGTCACAAGCCACAGAATAGCTGAAGCCACCAAAAACTGAAAGAGACTTTCAAGACCACAGCTTTCAGACACCTAGATTTAGACTCCTAGCAGCCAGTGCTGTGAGACATGTTTATGTCACTGCAAGCCACCAACTTATTGGCAATTTATTATAGCAACCTCATAAACTAAATTCATGCTTAACCAATTTACCAGAGGAAGATTATCTAGAGTTTCAGAAAATAACCAAAAGAATCATAAAATAAAAGTCAATTTTTGGTAAAGTAACTTAAATTTGAACAAGAAAGAAATGGTTGAGCTATATTATATACTAGAATGTTAAACATAGGCTAAAACCAAACAATTGGTGTGGGAGGTCCTTCTGTCTGTGTGTTGCTTTTATTGGTTAATAAAGAAAGAACCTCTTTGGGCCTATGGCAGGGAAGAACAGAACTAGGCAGGAAAAGTTAGACTGTATGCTGGGAGAAAGAAGGGATAAGTCAGGAGACACCATGTAACCCTGCTGGAGACAGATGCCAGAACTTTAGCCAGTAAGCCACAGCCATGTAGTAATACACAGATTAATAGAAATGGGTTAAATTAATATGCAAGAGATTAGCCAATAAGAAGTTAAAGTTAATGGGTCAAGCAATGATTTAGATAATACAGTTTCTGTGTGATTATTTCAGGTCTAAGCTAGATGGGCTGCGGGAACCAACAAGTGACCTCCCTCCTCCTACAAATTGGTGCCAATGTCATTGACTAAAATCCACTTAAAAACCTGAGAAAGCTTAAAAAGTAATCCTAGACACAAAAGAACAGAGGTAAGCATGATTTGGTAGCAGAATTTTCTTGGATGAACTCTTGATTAAGGTATCATATTTGTGTAGCTCACTTAAAAATATAATGTATAATTTTAAAATATAGGTTAATAATCATCTATAATAGTCAAGCTTGTAGTCATGTTGTACTGATCTAGATGTACTGAGATATATTTCAGTTATATAGGTATTCTTCAAATCTTTCAGAGACCTTCAGAATATGGCATTTAAAATGTTTAAGAACTTAAGATTTTTCATGACAGTGAGACACATCTGCTCCTGGCAGCATCAAGCTACTTCAAGAGAATGACTGGCATTGAAGAGGCTCCTTATGGAGTTGGTTGACCATTTGGCAATAAACTGCTCTTGCCTGAACTGCTTGATAAACTGGACATGCAGGACCCACAGAGAAATGACTGCTGAACTTGCCTAAAGGTGAGACAATACTTCGAGGTTCCTGCTTCATGAAAGTGTCTGCTAGACATTGTGCAGGACACAAAAAATGTGACAGACAAACTGCCAGTATAGGTGGAACTGTCTTAGAAATTTCCTGCTTCATGAAAAGGTCTGCTGAATACTATGGGCCTGTAGGCTGAAGATGGATGCACTAATGGTACAGAAGAACTTTGCATGACTGTCCAGGCAGTGAGATGTCTCTGTTAATTCTAGAGTTTTGAAAGTTGTTTACAATGCACTTCCTGTTTATTTAGGTAATATAATATCCTTATGGAGTCTTTGATGGAGCTGAAGAATAGACAGATAGTTATAGTTTTCTTTAGTTATGATAAAAGATAAAGTAAATAGAAATATTGTTAACTGTAATTCTTGTTTGATAACTGTTTTGTTATATGTAATTTTATTATGTTAAAGCCTTCCTTTTTGTTTAAACAGAAAAGGGAAAATGGTGTGGGAGGTCCTTCCGTCTGTGTGTTGCTTTTATTAGTTAATGAATAAAAAACTGCTTTGAGCCTATGGCAGGGAAGAACAGAACTAGGTGGGGGAAACTAGGCTATATGCTGGGAGGAAGAGAGGAGTCAGGAGATGCCATGTAGCTCTGCTGGAGACAGACACCAGAACTTTAGCCAGTAAGCTACAGCCACGTGGTGATATACAGATTAATAGAAATGAATTAAATTAATATGTAAGAAATTAGCCAATAAAAAGCTAGAGCTAATGGGTGAAGCAGTGGTTTAATTGATACAGTTACTGTGTTATTATTTTGGGTCTAAGCTAGCCAGGTGGACAGAAAACAACAAGTGGCCCCCTCCTCCTACAAACTATCAACAATATTTTAGGTCAAATTCTTAGCAAAAAATTAAAACTTAAAAAAAAACAATTATCAATTTTGATTTTACAATCAAGAAGATAATTGTAAAGTATACCAAGAAACAGATTATACTTATTTCTAGGCTACAGAATTAATGATGACTGTTAACACATTAAATTATGCTTCTATAAATATTTAACAGATTAAGGAAGCAGAAAAAAAAAGAAAATGCATAGAAATAACCCAAATGGTCCCCTAAACCATCCCCAGATAAGGGTAAGAACAAAATACTTCAGAGGAGAGAGGACTCTTGAAAAGACAGCATGACAAAAGCTAGCATGGAAAAAGATCTGGCAGCTAAGGAAATACATTACCTAGCTGTACAATAAAACACTGACCTCTGGGCTTTCCCTATTCTTGTTCCCTTGAAACATACAAATGCATTTCAAAGAGGAGCCTAAATGTGTTGCAGAAGAAAGATTTAAAGAGCCAGAACAAGCACTCGTAGGCAGAACCGTGAAGACTCCACTCAGCAGGTGTTTAACACCTCAGACGTCTTTTGGCAAAGCTATTAGCAAATTCCTACCACTGAGTATCTGGACTTTACCCAGTGCACACACAAGAATTTTCATTTAAACTACAATGTTATACGATGATGTAAGACAAGGATCTCAGGCCTAGTGAGATGGCCCAGTCATTAAAACATTTGCCATGCACACTAGAGGACCTGAGTCTGTATCCTCAGCACCCATGTAAAAAGCTGAGAGTGGTAACACATCTACAAGTTCAATACTGGGAGAACAGGGACAGGAGGATCCCTACGGTTTCCTGGCCGACTGGTCTAAGCAGTGAATGAGCTTCGGGTTCAGTAGGAAACTTTCTCAGCAGAATAGATGGCTACTGAGGAAGATACCAGACACTAACCTCTGACCTCCACACACATATGCATATATGAGCACATGCATCTGCATGTACACACACAATCATGTACATGCCCAAAACACACACACACACAGACACACACACAGCATTTCTTGCCTCTTGTCATTTGAACTCCAGTGCTCTGTGCAACAGAAGCAAAGTAAGGGCTCTATCCATCCATCTACCTATCAATCTCTCTATCTCCTAACTCTCTATTCCTCCCTCCCTCTTTTCCTCCCTTTGGTGTAATTGATTTTCTTCTCTCAACCCAGGATTCCCTGAATGCCTTAAAAGCAGAATACAATATGTGACTACTGTGTTAACAGTTTCCTCTGAGACTGAAACATTCCATCCAACAAGGAAGTTACTTAAGCCTAAAGGTAAACAACTCAAAATAGATACAGGAAGTCCCTGAAACTGACCAGATTCACTAGGCCACTCCCCATCAGTTTTTAAAGCAATAAAAGCTGCAAATAGGGGTGAGACCAGACCAGTTGCCTGGAAGAAGCAGAAGCCAGCCAAGCTGCCTAAAAGAGGTTTAGAGCAACTGAGGCACCTGAAAAGGACACTCTCCAGCCTGGTGAGCTGCCTGCAGGCTGTGCAGTGTACTCCAGCCTCTTCACTTTTGTGAGCTGGGGTGGGTCTTGGTAAGGCAGCAGCTGTCTCTGAATCATTTCTGCTTTTGTACATAACCCCTCGCCCATATCCCGATAAATAACTCAAATAAAACTCATTAGTTAAACCAAGTCAGACTTCAGTGGTATCTGTACTTTGGTCTGTCATGGGATCCCTATCTGGGATGAACAGATGTGTGTTGTATCTCCATAGGAAAAGTTTTGTCACACAACAGTGACACACAGAGCCAGCTTTAGGAAGTTCACAGACATAGAGAATGCTTGTCAGCTCACCCTATGGATGAAATGTCAGGCACCTTCCCTGCCTCTACCTGGTCCCCAACATGTCTTTCCAACATGCCCCCGCCACTAGCCATAGAACTACAGGTTTTTAGCTGGTGAATCCAATCGTGTGAATGAATAAATGGTAAATCAGGAGTTTATTATAGTGGTATAATGGATTCTCAAAGGATAGTTCTACTTCCCTAAATACTTCGTAGTATTGAAATTCTCCTTTTAAAAATATGCATACACAAAGCCTTGTAAGCTCTTTAAATTACAAAACCATCACTTGCAAGAGTGAAAATAAGTTCAGAAGTTGATCAGGGACTGCTGGCTGTGAACTGGGCCTGGTCCTGCTGACGCTAAGGGAACCCTGTCTCCCCCCAGGGATCTGTCCTCTACACAGGTACAGGGGATTGAGGGACAGTTGAACCTGGAAGCAGATTAAGATTAATTAAAGCCCCAAACAGTGGCACCTGCTCCTGGCAGTAACTGGTATGGGTGTGGAATGTGAAACAAAGACTTCAGAGACTACTATCAAGGTTTCCTCCCTGCAAAGGTCAAACAAGAGGACTACCCAGTGACATGGCCAAAGGCTCATCTTCCCCTCTGGTCTGTTCAGGTCTCCACCCCTGCCACACCTGCTCACAGGTGTGACAAAGACAGTGGCTGACAGAAAATGAGAAGGCTGGGCATCCATTCATCCCACACCTGTCTCCACACATCCTCCGCCCCGAGGAGGGTACACTAGATGCCCATGGAGACCTCTCTTGACCATGTCAGAGGCACGAGCTACAAATGGTGGAATACAGAATGCGCACTCTGGGGGAAACACCCACAGAGACAGACCTGCAAAGCCCTGTGAAAGTCTAGCAGAGCCATGTTGGTATCAGCTCAGGGTGGTCGTAGCACTTACAAACCAGATGGCTCAAATGCTGCTGCTGGCTGTTGTCACGCTGTTCAGTAGGGATGACACCAAGACCATGGAAGACACCACAGATCAGAAGACCCATGGTGACACTTGGTACCAGGAGCTAACAAATACTGTTATTCAAGTTGTCTGGATGGGATTTTTCTATACATGATGCGAAATGCATTTTGATACAGATCAAAAATCAATATGAATCCCTATCAGTTCAGCATCTGTATATACATGGTAAAATTTCTATCTGAATCTGTTCATTCGCCGGTTCACTGAACAAATGTTGACTGGATGCCTCATGCCCAAGAATGTGTTAGGTGCTTGGGTTATAGCAGTGAAACTGTGCCCTCTTAGGGCATCTGTCCCAACAAGAGGCTACAAATGTCAGCCGTGGAACCAGTCCACCACACTATGGTATGCCAGACTATGTCAATGACCAATGAAACGTAATAAATTCTCTCTTCCTCAGCTTCCTATTCAGGAACGTATGGAAGGCAACATGGCTGACCTCACAGTACTCTGCAAAAATTAATTAGCACTGGTAACTTATTTCAGTAACATTTAGAATACTTGTAAAACTGTAAACACTCAATAAATGTTACCCATTACTAGGCAAATGGTACAAATAAATAAGTTACCTAGCATAGGAGAAAATAGCAAGGAAGAAAGGCTCGAAGCTTTGGTTTTCACTTGACCTTGCTGAGAGACACACATGTAGGGGGGAAGGAGACTGTAGGGAGATCACTGAGTGTGCCAGGCCATCGGTGCTAAGTCCCTGACTACGGATGATCAGGGAGTGTGGCAGGCTGGTGGTGTGAAATCCCTGACTACGGTGTAGCCAATGGGTGCAGACTAGCCAGAAGGCATGGTGGCAGAGGGAAGCCTTAAGGGTAGCAACGATATGGCTGATGGTTGTGCAGACTCACGATGAATTGTCAAGAGACAGGACTCATGGAGATGACTCCTTGCTTTGGCAGCAGGGCACCCTCCGGTCTTCCTTCGGGCCCAAGGACAGGAGCTCTGAGAAGTGGAGGTATGGACTACGCTGTCTTGCACTCTGTTTCCTTTACTTCATAGAACAGGAAGATCATATTGTACCATTAAATATTTAAGTTCCATCCTTTCGTGGCTGCACATTTTTATATTGTGGCTGAGTTGTAACAAATTTATCCTGTCTCTCTGTTTTTTCTCCATTCCAGTATTATTCCAGGGAACAAAGCCATAGTGTCTGATCAGCTAGTGTTGCTAGTTCACAATTATTTCCTTAAGGTAACCTCCCAGAAATGAACATCTCAGAACTAACTACATGCAAAAAAAGTTTTCTTTTGATTGAGTGTTGTTGCTGTTTAAGAAATATAATTATATAAATAATAAAAAAGTTAAATTGAAGAGATATACTAAGTGTTTCTACTGTTTGGTTGCCTAAAAAAACAAAAGCTGCATAACTCATCATTCACAACAAAAATAAAATTTTGATTCTGATGATAGTGATAAACCAGAACATTTTGTTTCAGATTCAGAAATGTTACAGACTTAAATGTAATCTTGAAACTAACTTTCAACCACTTATGAAAATCTCTACATTGTCAATAATATAGAGTCTACGTTAAGCTTTCATCAGAAAGTAGTAAAAAGTATTTGCACAGAAACTGTCAAAATGCTACAGTGTCATAAAAATATAAATTATTTTAAAGAGCCAAAAGTTTCACATCCAAAAAAAATAAACAAGAATATACAAACCCGTTGGTGTGGTAATAAAGTTTCATATCTCACTTACATGCACACAACTCAGAGAAGCAATGGTTAATGATCTCACTGAGGGCCCCATGGTGACTGTATAGTTAGGTCAGTGGCTATGGATTTGCTTAGCATCCCAATGTTTATTGAGCAACAAGGCCACAGCACTAAGGCAGATATTGAGGACTGGCAGTTCTGTCCCTATCATTGCTTGTCTCTCCAGTACCAAGGACAGCGAGCGGCCCAGGCATCCCACTGTGCTTTCCACGGTCTGTGCCCTCCTAGAGTACAAAGCAAGGACTATAAGGATGACTTCATCTGGCATCAGGCCTGGGAAATATGCCACAGGAAAGCGGTGTTCAACTAGGTCTTAAAAAGTAAGTATGAAAGATGGAAAATAAAACATTATTAGGGAGTGGGGAGATTGCTCAGTGGTTAAGAACACTTGCTCCTCTTCCAGCGGACCCTGGATCAGTTCCCAGAATGCATATGGCTGCCCACAGCTGTCTACAAACTCCAGTTGTTCCCAAGGATCTGATTCCCTCTTCTGGTTCCGAAGGCACTAGACATACATGCAGGTAAAACACATATAAAGAATATATTTTAAAAGAAAATATTATTAAGTGTGGTTTAAGAAAAAGCTGGAAGTGGGGAGAGCTAGGATCAAATCAAGGACAAAGAGCGGCATAGAGTTACAAGATGGAGGGGTCCACAGGTAGGAGAGATTCTAAGCACCACAAAAGATAGAAAAGTAACAGAAGAACAAAAGGAATTCCACGTGAGAGCTGGGAAAATCCTGGCCCCGTGCTGGGTGGAGTGCAGCTCCTGGGCTCATTCACTGATGCAACAGATCTTTGTTGGCCAGGAGCAGCAGGTGATCAAGACCAAAGACTCTTGCTCACAAAGCTACCACTTCAGCAGACTTGGAAAAGACCACAGCGTAAGGCATGCCATGGGGCACGTGCTGGCCCAGGGGAGACTTTCTGAGACAAGCACTTCAGAAGCTTCAGTGGGTGAGATGGGAGAGCAAGGAGGAGCGGCAACAAGCCAGAGATGAGTCAGGAGCAAGAAAGCTTGTCTCTAATTGGTGATGGCTGGGTTTCAACCGCACAGTGATACAGAAGGGTACCCATGCAACCCTTCCATTTTTTGCTTCCAGTACAGCTCCTGGATGAGTTATGATACATCCAAACCTAAAATAGGCTTTCTGTTAGATAATTTTGCCCAACTATAGGCTAATGCCAATGTTTCGAGCACATTTAAAATCAGGCAAGGCTAATCTATCACATTTGGTGAATGTATTAAATGCCTATCTGGCTTTGGGGTACTTGCAGTTAATGAAGCACTTCCAGGTGGTAGGCTCGTAATTTTAGAAGCACTTGTTAAGCATAAGGACGTTCTCCCCATGCTGTTACTGTCAACACGTTACGGCCACTTACCTTACTTTTTAAAACATCATGTACCAGGACTTTAGGAAATATGTAGATACATAAAACTCAATAGCCTGCGTTCTCTGCAGGATATGCATCATGGTTCACATGCATCTCCACTGGCTGGAATATATTCGTGGATGACGTGAAGGCCCAGCCTGTCTTACCATCTTGTCACGGAGATAATGTACGTCTAAGGGACAAACACGCATGCCCTCTTCTAGGTTGTACTGGAGGTTTCTCTCTTCGGTTTCCACCTTAGAGTATCATCACATACAATCAGGAAAAGCTTTCTGCGTTTATCCAACAGCCATTTTATTACAGCCCCAACTCTTCCGTAAGATGATCTGCTTGGGAAAGAACCTTCATGACTTAGCACTAGGGAAAGTTGTTTTTAATGTATTTGTGATGTCCAACCAACAAGGTAACCAGGTAAGGATTTATGTATTTTAGGTTTCGTTCATATAATTCCTAGGGAGCTCATAGTCAAATGTAACATTCAAAAACTTCTTTAACTCTAATAGCCGCCACCTTATTGGCCCTTTCTGTTTGACTAACACTTCTTCCATGCTTTTATTGGTTAAGTTCACTCAAATGTGTTTCCTGAAGAATTGACGAGTATATAAACAAACAGGACTATTATCCTGCTCTCGTGGTGATTGGATAACTCCCAGCACCGGTGGCTCAAGCTGCGCTAAGATGGCTTTCTTTCTTCACGACTGAGAGTCAAGACATACTGAACACTCTACACCATTCTTGATACAACGCTACCGCCATGAATTCATTTCATCCACGTGGTCATCCCATCAAGTTAGTACTATATCATCCCCCTTTTGGTGAAGGGTAACCAAAACACAGCAAGGCCAACCAGACTGCTAAATGCCACTCAGTTGCAAAGGCAGGTGACAGCAGAGTTTGGCTCAGCCACCCTTTACACCAAGATGAAAGGGCACTTGTGCCACCTTGTGCACAAACAGCACGATGAATGTCAATTACGCACAGAGCATATGTTTCCATATTGCCTGGTTACTCTACTGACTCCAGGGGCAATTCCATTCTTTTATTTTCCAGATGTACTTTGGTGCCTGTTATTTAGCCTCTCTCTCTATGTACAACATGGGGTATCATTTTCATGGAGTTTTATTTTTAAACCAATGGCTAATTATATACACAAAGTTACTCTAATTTTTGCCTAATTTTATTGATGGGGTGTTTCCATTTGTCTATTCCTTTTAAGAAATAATGGGTTAAAATTTTTCTTTTTGTTCTAGTAGAAACATATAGGAAATATATCAGACAAAAATATCACTTCGTAATGAATAAATCTTGCTCCAATATAAAAGTGTTTTAGTTTATTTCTGAATAAATTAAAAACCTACCTATACTTCTTGATTGTCAGGGACAGAAGACCTAATTCAAAAGAAGGGTTTTCACATTTATATAACTGAATCAATATGGTAAGATTGTTCTCTCAAATAACCTGGCCCCTCTCTCCTCTTTAGACAGGGGCTGTAGAATACAGGCTTATTTCTTAAAGAAGTTATAAGTTGGCTACAACTTTGAGTCTTCTACATTTTCATTCTTACTTTCTAAAATGCCTTTTCCCTTGAAAGTCACATAAAATTTTAGGTTTGAGTAGAATTTCATGTTCTTTAATGATCCAACAACCTGACAAAGTCATAGAAGCTGTGACAGGCCCAGCCATTCATGCATCCCACTGCTGGAAAGAAGTGGCCCACCACAGCCACACTCTGAGCACAAGAAGAACCACCAAAGCACAAGGGAGTAAATTCATGCTGCATGCTAGATATACTGGAAATCACTAAGGTCACTAATTCTTGAAAGGTCAGACAAGAAACGCTGGATATTAACATACTGGCTTCTATCACACAAATAGGAAAACCTCCCAAGCAACACCAGATGCAGAAGCTCTCACAGAATCCGGCCCCTCCAGTGCCCTGTAAAGGACAGGACAGCAGTTGTTCCCTGGGGCTATAAAAGGGGACAATACAAAGAAACCCATACATTGCTTTTGGAAACAATACTCATTTTTACTGTGTTAATCCTACTGATCCATGAGCATGGTAGATCTATCTTCTGATAGCGTCTTCAATTTCTTTCTCCAAAGACTTGAAGTTCTTGTCATACAAGCCTCTCACTTGCTTGGTTAGAGAAACCCCAAGGTATTTTATATTATTCGAGGCTATTATAAAGAGTGTTGATTCTCTGGTTTCTTTCTCAGCCCATTTATTGTTTGTATATAGGAGGGCTACTGATATTTTTAGCTACTCTTGTAACTAAAGGTGTTTATCAGCTGTAGGAGGTCCCTGGTAGAGTTGCTGGCGTCATTTCTGTATACTACCATTTCATTTGCAAATAGTGATACTTGAATTTCTTCCATTCCAATTTGTATCCTCTTGATCACCTTTAGTTGTCTTATTGCTCTAGCTAGAATTTCAAGTACTAAATTGAATAGGTATGGAGAGGGTGGACAACGTTGTCTTGTCCCTGATTTTAGTGGAATTGCTTTGAGTTTCTTTAATTTCATGTTGGCAGTCGGCTTGCTGTATATTGCTTTAATTATGTCTAGGTATGTTCCTTGTATCCCTGATCTCTCCAAGACTTTTATCATGAAGGGGTGTTGAATTTTGCCAAAGGCTTTTTCATTCTAATGAAATAAGCATGTGGTATTTTTTCTTTCAGTTTGTTTATATGGTGGATTACATTGCCATAATTTTTGCAGTTGAACCATCCCTGCAACTCTGGGATGAAGCCTACTTGGTCATGGTGGATGATCAGTTTGATATGTTCTTGGATTCAGTTTGCCAGTATTATGTCCCTCAACAGAGAAATAAATAAAGAAAATGTGGTACACAATGGAGTATTACTTAGCTGTTAAAAACAAAGACACCAGGAAATTTGAAGGCAAATGGATGGAACTAGGAAAAAAAAAACATCCTGAATGAGGTAACTACACTGAGAAAGACAAACATGGTATGTACTGATTAATAAGTGGATATTAGCTGTAAAATAAAAGATAGCTAACTTATTATCCACAGATCCAGAGAGACTAGGTAACAAGGAGGGTTCATCGGGGACACCCAGATCTCCCTGGGAAGAGGAAATAGAAGAGATTTTATGAGTGAACTGAGGGTGGGTGAGGATGGGAGCATGAGCAATCAGGTTAGGGGGAACTGAAAGAAACTACTGGAAACGGGGGGTTATTTTGAGATCAGGTAAAAACCTGATGCAAGGGAATCTCCCAAGAACCTACAAGAAAGACCCCAGCTTAGACTCCTAGCAATAGCAGATACGCAGCCTGAACTGGCCATCTCCTGTGCCCACATTGGTGCCTAACCCAACTATCATCAGAGAGGTTTCATCCAGCAACTGATGGAAACAGATGCAGATCCACAGCCACACATTAGGCAGAGCTCAGAGAGTCGTGCAGAAGAGGGGGAGAAAGACATGTAGGAGCCGTAGGGGCCAAGAAAACAACTCACAGAATCAACTAACGTGAGCTCATAGGGGCTCACAGAGTCTGAACTGACAACCAGGGAGCCTGCGTAGAGCTGATCCACACACTCTGCATATATGTTACAGTTGTGTAACCTAGTCCTCTTGTGGGACTCCTAACAGCGGGAACAGGGGCTATCCCCAAATCTTTTACAGTGGGCTTTTGGGAGCCCACTCCTCATATTGGGTTGCCTTGCCCCAGCCTTAATACAAGGGGAGGTGCTGACTTAGTCTAATTGCAACTTGATATGCCATGTTTTGTTGATATTTATGGGAGACCTGCTCTATTCTAAACAAATGAAGGAGTGGATGGGGGGCTGGGAATGGAGGAAGAATGAGGGGGGAGACTTGGAGGAGAAACTGCAGCTGAGATGTAAAATAAAAAATAAATGTATTCCCCCTTCGAAAAAGGAGGAGGAGGAGGAAGAGGAGGAAGAGGAGGAGTAAGAGGAGGAGAAGAAGGAGAACAACAACAACAACAAGAATTATTATTAACCCTGAGTTACTAATAAAGATGGCTTCTCATTTTCAGAAAAAAAAATGGCAGGATCAAGGAAAATCAGCTGGTTAATTCCCGTAGTCTTTGTCAAAGAGATTAATTAAGAACCAAATATATTGTCTGCCACTGTTCTAAAGTCCTGGAAGGCAGAGTTTACCAAGGGCAAGGGAGGCTGTAGGATTTACACCAGCATGGGTACCCACAATCCCACACTTCATCAGGACTGGCCTCCTGAAAACCCAGAATGCTTGTTATGAATGCAAGCGAATTGTCACACTAGAGATTTCCACACACAAGGACCCGCAACTAAACATATTACAGTCGATGCCAATAAAATGCAACGGCTTAGAAAATGGAAATCAAAGGCTGGTTAAAACTATGGTGGATTAAGAGCAATTTTAACTGCATAGAATGTTTTGCCCACTAACTTCCTGTGTGGTAAAGCTCTAATTCTTTTATAGCCAACATACTGCAATGCTCTAAATATGACTTCCATCTGGCCAAAATGATGAATCACGGCTATTTTTATTGTAGCCAATGCATGATCATGGCATATCCATTCCAAGGGTCAATAAATAATATTTAATTAACTTCCTCATAAATTCTATAATCCAAGTGTGCATCATTCTACTCCTTGGGCAACTGAGATGGGGGGTTTTCCCTCAAATGTAGTTATAAAAGAATTTTATGGCATTAAAAAAATTTTATAACACTTAATAAAATACTAGAACTTTTTAGTTTTGTCATTGATCATGTTCTTGATACATGAAATTAAATTCCAAGAAGTGGGTTTCTGCTAATTCAATTTGGAATTTCTATCGCTGTCAAAAATGAAGTGGACAAAAATAGGAGAAGCAACAGATTTCCACCATAGAGGAGCACACTGGCATCACTCTGGAGAAACATCAACTGCCACTGAACTACCTGAATCCCATGTTCCCTAGCTCGAGCACAGCACAACAGGCTTCTTTCTGCAGATGAGCCTCCTGCCTCCGCCAGGAGCACCACCACGCCACCTTGACTGCAGAAGGCCAATGGCGGCAAAGGAAACAATGATCCACACTGCTCTCAGCCTGGAAGGGTTCTCGAGGGAAGATCAAAATTCCAGAGGGAGGGGATAATCTTAATCATGTACCTTTGGGTTATCTGGCATAGCAGGCACCATTTGGTGTATTACCCTTTGGCCTAAAATACAAGGTGTTTACAGGTCAGAGCAGGAACAGGAGGCCTACTGACTTAGCAGACCACGGAAGAGATGGTTTCAGAAGGGAGGTGGCACAGCTAGCTCATCACAGGTCACCTCAGAGGACAAACCCCACATCCGCTAGATCATCCCCATGGAGAGCTCGGGGAGGAGGTGCCCTTACTGGGACCACAGCCATCTTCTTTCACCAGGCTTATGTTCCTCCCAACCCAGATGTGTTGGAGCAGAGGACTCCCTGTGGCCTGCCAGCCCTGTTGCCAGATGTGGGGCATAAAATATTCTAATTTGTTCTCTTCTAAGTAGTGAAAAAGTCACATCATCTAAAAGGAAGTGGTATGCACACTCTACAATTAACCATGGAAGCCAACGCTGCGTGAGTCATCCAACAGCCTGCACAAGACAATTTGGCTACTGGAAAATCCTGATTAATGGCATTTTTTTAAACAATAGAGTAACAACCTGACCTGCCAAAAATTATTATTTTTTTCATCATATCACCAGTTGGGTTTTTTTTTTGTTTGGTTTGTGGGTTATTTTTTGTTGGTGGTGGTTTTTGTTTGTTTGTTTGTTTGTTTTGGTCTTGGCTATGTAGCACCTCCCACAGAGAATATGAAGGTGAAAATCATGTTATAATGCACTTTAAATGTAAGTCTATATATTGTTGGGGAGGTTGAACTAAGCAAGTCAGCTTCAGACTTGTACACTGCCCTAAACCGGTCGTGGACTACTTTGGACCACCAGGAGACTCCAGGGTGTTTCCTCATTACAAATGCAATTAGTTCGTGGACTGTACAATAAGACACTGCTGTAAAACATAGGTGACTGGGATCCAAGGTAATGGTCAGCTCTCAAGGTTGCAGGCGATGTGCCCACACTGACCACTAACAGCAATCCCAAAGCTCCCAGACCAAATAGCTCCCTTCTGCCTCCCAGTACTAGGCGCCAGGAAGAACTGCTGCGCTTTAATCTCCAGCCCTGAAACGCCCACAGCCTGGGCTAGCAGAGTTCATCAACACCGCGGGCGAATTCGCTGTCCCTTGCTTTCTTTTCTCATCAATACAACACAGCGGATGCTGATTAAGTCAGTCACGCATTTGGATTTCGACCCGGGCCGGAATCGACATCCGTTTGAAAGACAAGCGACCTGCGGGCGGCTGGCATCACATTCCCGAAGTGTAGGAGCGCCACACAGGGTGTTATGAGTTTCGGGTGCGAATCGCTAAGCAGCAGCGGCGCTCCGGGTTCCCCTCCACCTGCGACACTCGGCACTCGCCTAGACGCTGCCTGCTGCCCTTGCCCACCTCTTCTAACTCGGTATAGAGCCCCAGCCCCTGTCTCGGGTCCCAGCCGAGCTCCTCCAGCCACCCAGCCGCTCCAGGAGGGTGGGAGAGAAATGCCCTGCCCCGCCCGGCCCCACCTGGCCGGCACCGAGCACAGGAGCCGGTGCCTACCGCCCCCCACCCCTTCGCCGCGCAGGGCTGTAATAATTACATCCTCATTATTTCTTCTGCGATCGTTAGGGAAAAGAGCCCGAGAACAGCAACAGCAGCTGCCGGGGGAGGCTTAGTTACAAAACCCTGCGCTGGGTAGCGCTTCGCTTAGCAACCACCCCTAAAAAAGCCCCCGTGCTCCCCGGCTCGCACTTGGAGAGCCCAGCAGCGGCTATCCCCCTCCCAACCCCTAGGCCCAGGCCCTGCTCATCGCGACGGCTGCAGCAAAGGGCACAAGTGGCCCCTCCCCGCTTCCGCGACCCCAGCGCCCGATAACGCCGGCTCCAAGCGCCTTGCATTCATTCCCAGTCTGAGTCCCGGTGGCCACCTGGGCTTGGGGGGAGGGGGAACACGGGTCGCTCCCCACTGCCCCACAACCCGTCGCTGGCCAGCGCCCCAAGCTGCACCCCCTTCCCTGGCCTCGCCGAGCGGGGAATTTCACACCTCCGCCTCGCTCCTGTACCGGGGGAGCCTGTGTGCCAGCCACCCTGCCACCGGGTTCTGCAGCCCGGAAGGACCCCAGCGGCGGACCCCGGAGCACCGGCCGCCCCTAAGGTTATCTCCCATTCCCAGAGCATGTTCCTAATAGCCTTCTACCCCGCAACACAGCCGCCTAGGCAGGGCCAACACGGGTCGGTCTCACAGCACCGCCCCCTCCCTGCCCCGACGGCTCTCGCCACTTAGCGCCCAGGTCCCCGCATTCCAGTCCCCGCGGCCCCGCGCGTCTCGCACCTTCCTCAGAGCGGACATCCTCGGGCTTTCCTAGTTCAGAAGATGCCGAGCGACATGGCAAGGTGGCCCACCCTTCAGGCCAGGCGGCGCGCACAGCACTGCCGCCAGCTCCCAAGCTCGAGAATCCTTGGGTCCGTGCGTCGGTCCGCAGTCTGTCTGTCCGCCACCGCCGCCGCCGCGCGCTCCAACCCCGTTCGAGCCAGGCGCACGGTCGGTCCTCACGGCCGGCGCCTGCGCACTCGGCGCCCGGGGAGGCACCGGCGCACTGGGGGGCGGCCGGTGCGTGGCTCCATCTGAGGAAGGGCCCAGCGCCGCGCGCCTAGAGGGAGCGCTCAGGCCGCCGTGCGGCTGCCAATGGCAAGTCTGGTCCGGAGATCGCATGGCCCTGGAGCCCGCGCACAGCAGGTCCCAACTGTTGCGCGCAGACCATTGGGTCACTCGAGGACAGTGAAGGTACCGGGCGGGAGAGCAGAGAGGTCCCACCACGCGAGAGCTCGGCGTGTTTGTAGGTCAGCGTGGGAACCCACACACAAGCCAGTGCGCTTGAAAAGGTCTAGCTCAATCTGAATCGAGCTGTGAGATCTGCAGACGCCTTGGTGCACCAGACTCTTCCTGGTGAAGTCCTCCACATCTGTTGGGCTCCCGGGTCAGAGAGAGGGAGCGCTAGAACACAGATCTGTTACAGAGCTTCGCAAGGCCACTGAGAGTGCACAAGTCTGCTCTGGGCTCTGTGAAATACAACCTCTCTCTTTCTCCACCTGTTACCTCCCCGCCTGTAAACTGCTTGGTGCTGTGCTCAGAGGAATCAGGAATCCTCCAGGGGCACCCCCACCCATTACACCTCGAACAGCAATCTTCCTTAACAAACCTGGTCCAGAGACAGGAGAAAGCAGCATTGAGATGGGATGGTATTCATCGCATGTTTGCTGCAGCACATAGATGTGTGCAGTGTGGAAGTGGAAGCAAAATAATAATAATAATAATAACTATTATTATTACTATTATTAATAATAATAATTTATCCTTTTATTTCAGAGAAGTCAGAAGACAACCAATAACAGTTTGGCGAATTTACCAAAATTAGCCACGTTGTGCTGGAGCCTAGGTTCATAGGAATATCCTTCTCAGATCTGTTGGCCAGTCAAGAAGAAAGTTACTGCGGCCTAGAGTGAAGTGTCCTGGCAACTAAAGAGACAGTTTAACGTTGGGCTCTGCGCTCTGCCATTACATAAACTTTCCTAACCTTGGGCAAATCACTGGGACCCATGGAAATGGAAATGTAAAAGGGAGGGGTGTCTCCATTGTTAAGTTTAAATGTGACCAAAACTTAATCAGCAAGATGGATACTTGCAAAAAGATGAATGGGTGGGTGCAGAGTAGAAGGGAGACACGTGAACAACCCAGAATTTCCCAAAATTCCAAGATCTTTACACAAAAACAATCTCCATAAAATGTTTTTCATATGATCAGTCAACAACTTTCATGTGCTTTAAAAGCACAAATTGTGTGAGAAACAACATAAATGAATCAAACATATCAGACATGCCTTCTTCTTAGTGCTTTTAGCATATTCCCACTGGTCTCAGTGGAAAGCCTCAAACCAAAATCTAGACTGCATAATCAACTTTTAAAATCCTAATATCCATCTTCTCTCCTCTTCTCCACGTGCGTCCCCATCTTCCATTCATTTATTTGTTATCTTGTGCAATGGCAGCAGTGAGAGAAACACAAGTGGTACTTATAGTGAGTACTTATGTGCTGTGGACATGTGAACAAAACAGAAAAAGAGATTGTCACTGGGCATACATCCAGTCTTGGGATGGAGCCACACTAAAGTTTATAGGAGTATAATCATGGATTATGTTTGCTTCTATGAAGGAAATATGCTGTGTTATGAATGAAAAGGACAGTAAATAGTCTGTGATGTTAAGGAAGTATTGTGAGCCATGCTGTTATATGACATCTTCCTCTGGGTTTGCCCCACAGTCGGTCCCAAGACATGGTTTTGAGTGTAGGTAATTTATTTGAACGCCTTAACTCTGGAAACTAAACAGGAATAGAAAGAGTGGGAAAGGGGAGGGAAGTTAATAAAGGGTTTGTCATCAGGGTGATCTCTGCTTCCGGTAAATGGAGCCCATCCTACTGAAGATACTTTGAGGAAACGTCTGAGATGCACCTCAGAATACTTCCGTCCTCCCTTATACTTCCCTCACTGGGCAACTTTGATAATGTCAAAGGAAGCCCTCTTCAGAGGTTGACTTCTGCCCAAGCTCCCAGAAGAATGGGGTCGGGGTGGAGAAGAGTTCTGGCAGTCGGAAGAACAGACCTGAAGACCCAGAGACAAGGAGAGACTTGCCTTTTCTTCTAAATGACTAATTAGTCTAAGAACTGAGAGACCACCATGAATGTGGACTGACAGACAACACGTCAGGAGGATTTGTGACACATTTATATGAGTTGGGATAGTGTCTTATACACAATGTAATTTTATGTGGGATTTTGACCAGGACATTAGAATTTTCTTCGTGTCACTTGCAGGAAACATTTTTATTTCTTCCTTCTCAATATGCGGTCTTTTTATTTACTTTTCTTGTCTGATTACATTAGCTAAGGTTTCTAGTATGCTACTGAAATCAGTGGCTGGAGGGACTATCCTTGCCTTGTTCATGATCTTTGTAGGAAACCTTCTAATTATTTTTCCCTTGACAATGATATTTGCAGATTTTTTGTAAATGTTCCTTATCAAGTTGAATAAATTTCCTTTCACTTATTGTTGACTAAGAGGTTTTGTTGTTGTTGTTTTTCTAAATCATGAATAAGTGTTAGATTTTTGTCAAATGCTTTCTTTATTTTTGTTTTTGTTCTTTTTATTCTGGCCTTTGATGGCTATAGTGATTTTTTAATGTTTATTTTATGTGCATATTTTTGCCTGAAGGTGTATTCGTCAGTGCGCATGCCTGGTGCTCTCAGAGGGCAGAAGATATCAGATCTCCAGGAACTGCTTTCCAGATGGTTGTGAACCACCATGTGAATGCAGGAAACCAAACCCAGGTTCTGTGCAAAAAATGGCAAGAGTTCTTAACCACTGAGCCATCTCTCCTGCCCCAGAGTGATTATTTTAGATTTTTTCAAAAAAGATCTTTTTGGTCGCTATGAACCGAAGAGGTGGAATGGTAGAGGGGTAAGAGCTGGAAAACGACAGGAGGGGTGGGAAGAGATCAACTTTCAAGTGGAGTCTCCATGAGAGATGAGGCACAAAATAGATGTGATCTTTCTGGACAGGTCTGTGGGGGGAAGAGGAGACCAAGAGCAACTGTGTTTCCCAAGGCTAGTCTAGCAGCTGCGTGGATGGTATCTGTAGACAACTGGGAGAGATACAGGAGTGTCCTGTTTGCTGGAGTTCTTGGGGAACTTCTGTTTTCTTGAACCATTGCACTTTCGTGTCTTGTATGCCAGTGGGATTACTATAACCCAAGACCCTAAAGACCTACCCTTGGCAAATCCAGCTGTGCCTTCAAACAGGCGAACTCTTCTTTGATTTGGCTTCAGGATGGCTGTCATTTCTTGTTCCCTCTTGTCACTCCTTCTCTTGGGCCAGAGCTGGAGCCTCCTCTCTCAGCTTTCCAAAGGTTAGAGTCCATCGTGGCTCAGCTCTTTCTTAGCCACTACTCTGGCCACATCCATTCTCTCCACGGACTCCTAAGTTTATATATCAAAAGTTCCTCCTCACTACTTAACAAAGGGCTCCTCAAAGGATCCCCGTATCAGCCTGAAATCCCAATGGCTCAGGTTCTGAAACAAAACCCTGAACCCATTCTAGACTTCCCCTTTTTAACCACAGACCAACCTGATGATCCAGAACATCTCTCTTGCTTTGTCTTCAAACCCATCCACACCCTGGCCGTTTCTTCCTACAGTCTTCGACGTTACAACTCAGATGCTAACTACCAACATTTTCCTAGTAGCAGCTGGTGCACAGTGTACTTGCCTCATCCCGACCCAGTTTACTCTCAATGGAGAAGCTGAGGCCACTTCTTTAACATTTACTTCAGATCGTTTCACTCCTAGGCTCAAAACTGATCAGTTTTCCACATTGTGAAAAACTCAATGTTGCTTCTTCCATGATTGTCACGGGTGAAATAGAACGAGGCAGCAAAGACCAATTCTTAGCTACTGATTTATTGATTCATTTCGTGGTTTACTCAAAGCACCGCTCATACAGCCTATTTGCCAAGGATGTCTTCACTTGCTACCTGGAACAGAATGACCATGACCGGGTAAATAGTGGAGACACTGGGTCATGTTGCCCTTAGCAACCTGCAGACTTCCATTTAGGCTTCTGTAAAACTTGGCTTGCTTGCCCACCCCACCTTGTGGTTTCAGAGTATAAAACTATAATACAAACTAGACCTCAACCGAGGCCTTTCGGGAACTATCCTGGCTTGAGTCCATCAGTAAACATCTCTGCCCTTCCACTCTCACTGATACAGGAGGGCTTATACCAAAGAGTCCCGCAACAACCGAGGCCACGCCCTTTCTCCGCTCTGATCCCTACCAGCGTTAAGATCTCCGGACACAGGCAGACACTTTACTTGAAACACAATCTCTCTTCTTTTCTGCTTTGAGCATTTTTTCCGCATAACATCAGGTCCTCTTCTTTCAGCTCCTCAAGTCTGGGCTTGATAACCTCCACTAACCAAAAATATCTGCTTCTAACCCTGCTCCCTGCCTTATTTCTCTTCAAAGAGCTCATCTCTTTGGGATATGGTCCTTAAAGTCTTCTTTGTCACGCACCTCTCTTGTCTGACCTTTCGTGAACGTTATTTCCAGCTAGCAGGTGGTGCAGACACTCGGCAGTCCTGTTTCTGAAGAAGCAATGCAAAGACGAAGAATCAATGTCAACAGGACACCAGGGTCCCAGCGCGGAAGCACCGCCGGACTAAAAGCAAAGTGGCTCCGGTGAAAGACAACACAAAGAAAGGGCCAGGTCGCCGCGAAGCAGAGAGGTGGAGCCGCCAATGGGCACCGCAGGGGTGCGGGCGCACCAGTCCCACCCGCAGAAGTGGCGAACGGCGCGCGGAACGCAGCTGTCAGGGCCGAGAGAGAACCTCGTCTCGCCCCAAGCTTCCAGATCTTCCTTCTCTCCTCAGCAACCTTCCTCCAGTTTGCAACCCAAGTTCCGCAAGTGTGCAGAGCCGGTCCCGTCCCCAGTGTGTCTTGGCCCAAATCCATCCGAGGGGCAAACCCCGGAGCAGCGCTACCGGGCCACTGGCCTTCCGCGCAGGCTCCACAGTCAGGCTCCTAGAGCTTAAGCCACGCCCGGGCCCTATACAAACCAATAAGACGCCGGATCTGGATGATTGGCAGCCGGCGACGGGGAATTCGAGTCCGGATTAGGCATTCCTAATGTTGTGGGCGGGCCCACGCGGGAGGAATCCGGAAGCGCCACGCGCGCGCATCTGGCGGCGGCTGGGCCCCTGGTTCCCGGCTGGGGTCCAGTATGTCTGCTCATCGGAAGCACGGTAGGCAGGAAGCGCGGAACGTGAGCGGAAACTAGGTCTGAGATCCCCAGGGGTGGAGGGTGTCCTCATGTTGTGACCAGAGGACGTGGCAGGCTGATGGGGGATCGGGGAACTTCAGGGCGAGGGCGTGATGGGACCCTGAGGGTCCCCGGGGTTTGTGGGACCCCGAGCGGTGTGAAGGCCTTTGGCGACCCCCGTCTCAGGTGGTGGATTCCTCCTGCTGCTCGCTGGGTCGGGCGGCTGTGGCAGCCTTTCAGGGGTCTTCGTTGTCCCAGCGACCTCGCTGGTGGAAGAGTCCTCCAGCGCCTAGGGTCCTCACTTGTTTCTAGAATAGCACTGGGTCGGAGCTGGCGCGTGTAGGGACTCGTGTGTGGGGGTGGGGGTGGGGGATGCGTGTGCGCGCGCGCGCGCGGTGAGGTGACACGAGACCTAGTGTCTGGAGGGCTGCCTCCATCCAGGGCAGCCAACCCGCTCTTCCTATGGCCTTCATCTCTGGGTTAGCGTCTGGAGGTCCTGAAAATGGAGTTCAACTGTATACAGTTTGTAAGTATCTACTTAAAAAGCGGAAAACTAGTTTCTCAGCAAGCAAGAAACCTATGGACGAGTTAGTTAAAAATCTCCATTCTGTGTTTTGCTTTTGTTGTTGTTGTTGTTGTTGTTGTTGTTTTTCTGTGTAGAAAACTGTGCTAGTGACCACCTCTTCAGTGTGTTCCCACTTTCACCTAATTGCCAGGCCCCCCCACCCCAGAAAAGTAAGGCCATCTCAGGGATTAGAAAGGACATAAAGGACCATAAACAATCAGATGTGGTGCTCCAAAATTGGACATAAGCGTTCTTTAGTGTGTAGCAAACTTTGTTATAATCTTCCACTGGAAGAGAGTCCAAACTCTTTATTGGTTAATATATGTTCAGCTGTCTTCTGCATTCTGATTGGTTCCACTCCCATGTTTCATCTTCTTGCATTCCCTTCTCTGTCTAGGATACTTTTAATCCTGACATGCTTTTTCCTGAGCAGAGTAAAGCATCCAGTCAACTCTAAAACCCTTTAGAACCTCACTGAACTCAGATGGAATGAAGGAAAGCTTTGGGCTGTTTTTGTCAGTCCCTAAATTACCCCCCCCGCAGAGTCTCTTTTCCTATAGGAGAGAATACATGACAAAATGATGAGGTAAAATGAAATTAGCTTAAGAATATTGTGTTTGGAGGAATGGGTATAGATTAATCGATCATGAAAGTACAAAATGTAAAGTGGGAGACGCTGGAGACACAGCTCAGCTCAGTGGTTAAGAGCACTGGCTGTTCTTCCAGAGGATCCTTTTTGGCTTCCCAGTACCCACATGGTGGCTCTCAATTTTCTGTAACTCCGGTTCCAAGGAATCTGCAAATCTGGCCTTCACATGTACCAGATACAGTCATGGTGCACAGGCATACGTACAGAGAAAACACCCATCAATGTAAAAAAAAGTACACACACACACATATACACACACACATACACATTTTGTGTGTCTGTTTAAATATATACACACACACATATATATATATATACTATATATGTGTGTGTATATATATGTATATGTAATAGAAAACAAATGTTAGCTTTCTTCTTTTCTAAGCATGATCGCCTGAAGAGCCCTGGTCTGAGGAACAAGCTCTGAGAAATATGGGAGACCTGAGTCGGAGTAAGAATGCTAAGCACTTGCAGTTTGTTAAAGCAATGGCACGGGACCAGAGCGTATCTGCCTTCAGCCTGTCCTTTGCTGGCCCTGCCCTCCCACCTTGCCAGGTCTAAGCATAATAAGGAAAATGCCTGACCGGGGGAGACATTGCCGCTGGTGTCACTCATAGTTCGAGTCCACGTGTTCCTCGGGGACATTGGGTCTCAGTGGTGGGGAGAGATGCTAGGGTATTTTTACCTTTAAAGATAGCATCCCATTCTGTGGCCCAGACTGGTCTTGAACTCACAGTAATCCTTCTGCCTCGGTCTCCCAAGTGCTGAGGTGCTGAACGAAAATGCTGGACTGTTCTATGTACATAGAAGCAGGTATACACAGAGCCCTGAGCCAACATCCCTTCAGCTAGCTAGTGGTCGCTGAGCATCCAGTGCTGGTGTAAGTAAGCTGCCTCAGGCATTAGGGATCCTGCATGACATCCCCTCCCTTGGACAGCAGCGATGGTGTAATTCAAGACTATGCCCTAGTGTGGAGAATGGTCTAGGGGTGCCAGACTGTTCCTTCTGTGGGCCCTAGCATAGACTAGAAAGCTCGTAAAGTGGGGGGTGGGGTGGGTTGGGGTAGGAGAGATTGAAGACATGTCTGAAGGTTTTTGGTAATTTCGTTTTGCTTTTCTTTTGGGAAGTAGAATGCTTCTGTACCAGGACATCAGCTGAAGAGACTCCGCTCAGTAATGAATAGAATACTGGGACCTAGAGCAGAAACTCAGGCCAGGTGCAGAGTTACTAACACTGGTGTGGCTGGACACTGTGGAAGGAGCCTCGGAGAAGAGAGTAGAAGAGCCAAGGGTGGTCCTGTCTCCACAACCCCCGCCCCACCCAGGCCGGCATCCTGGGGATAGGAGATGGAGTTAGATGAGCCCAGACTTCAGTCTGACCTGAGCTAGGGCCTCGGAGCTAATTGCTTCCAATCGTTGGGGACAACCATGTTTTAAACAGGGACCAGAACAGCAGTGCTTTGTGCAGGCCAGGTGACCTGTGTGATGTGTGGGGGTCTACAGAGGCAGCGGTTGGTGTCACGGTGCATTTCTCAGGGTGCAGGAAGGGGCAGCAGGTTCCTCTAAAGAGCAGTGCAGTGTGAGTGAGAAAAGACTACCACGTGTGCGAGGCTTCTTTGCCGCCTTCTTTAAAGGGAGGCAGATGGCTGCATGTTTGAGGGACCTGAGAAATACCGTCAGGTCCTGCCCTGAAGTCACAGCCCAGGAGGTGAGAGGCCGCGGGACAGTGTGCAGGCTGAGAAGTGACAATGTACCGGCAGCCTTTTGGCTTGACAGCCTTCCCATCTGCCGAGTGGTTCCCAGCCTCCCTAACGCTGCCGCCCTTTAATACAGCCTCTCATGTTGTGGTGACTCCCCCAACATAAAGTCGACTTCATTGCTCTTGCATAATTGTAATTTTGCTACTGTTACGAGTCATAATGTAAATATCCATGTTCCCGATGGTCTTAGATGACCCCTGTAAGAGGGTCATTCAACCCCAAGGTTGGGAAACACTTTCCCGGTCGCTGCTTCTTTCTGTTGAACTGAAGATATGTCTAATGAAAAATAGGATTATTGGTATAAAAATTGTACTTTGTCTCACGTCTTCAATTTCTAATAAATATAGCTTCCTGACTTGCCCTCAGAGTAGCAGCTGGCTTCACTCAGCTCAGTCTGTTTCTGTGAGAAGGTAGCGCTGTGAGTGGCTGGTGAAGGTCCCAGCATGGTCTGTGGCAGAGCCAACCCATCCTCCCAGAAGTATGCTTTGCTGTCTCCCTGCTACAACTTCCCAGTCTTAATGAAAGTGTTTGCAGCCGTCCCTGGGAGCTAACTTGCTTATAGTAGTTAACTGTGTGGCAAGTGTCGTTAAAAAACCTCTACGAGAGAACATTCATACACATAGTGTACCTAGGCCATTTTCTTCAATTTTTTTTTCAGTACTGAAGTATTTGTAAATGGACTTTTTTGGTATTTGTTTGTTTCTGAGACAGGGTTTTGTTGTGTCATCCAGGCTGGCCTTGAACCCACAATAGTCCTGTCTCGGCCCTTGAATTACTGAGTTGCAAGCGTGCACCACAGTGCCTGGCTCTCTAGTATCTGTCCGCTATTTAGAAATTCTAATCATGTTCCATCTAAATCTTATTTGGAGTACTGTTTTAATTAATATTTCACAAAGCTTGCCAACTCTTGCTTAAATCTCAGCTAATCATTTTTTCCACCTATAATTCTATCATTTATTGAATTAGCGCACTATACTGAACACGTGAAGAGATAGTGCAATCAATTTATTCATTTTTGTTTGGATTATAGGCAAAGGTTAAATACTTTAGCTATCATTTTCAGGAACTCTCTATCGGACTGGCAAACTCAGTCAGCATGTTTAAACCAGTTTTTACTGAAAAAGAATTCAGAGTATCGAATTTCCATAAACTACAACAAACTTAGAAAAATTAAAGTGCCCAATAAAATTGTGTGTGTGTGTGTGTATGTGTGTGTGAGAATAACCAAATAAAGAATAAAGGAGAATAACCAAAGTTGATACTTACTAAAGCAGAGGAACTTTTCAAAGTTTAAATTGGCAAAATAGTTTGTTTTTCTGTTTCAGTTTTAGGGATAATATTTTGAGAGCTTTTTCTTCACACAGCAGGATGAGGTGAGAAGGGGCATTGTCAAACCACAGAGAAAGTTTCCATCTCCGGTCAGTTCTGGTGGTGAAAAGCCCGATAACCCTCGTTTTCCCATCCCGGATCTCTATCAAGGGAAAAGGATCTGTCAGAAACCCATTTGTTCTGTGCGGTTTTCTCTGGAAATGCACGACCAAGACGTTTCATTTTAAAGGTTCTTTGCTGGTCTTTGCGATCAGCCTCTTTTGTTCCAGAGTAATTTCTGCGAGCATATGGCCCTGTCATTGTTACAGCTTTTCGTGAACGTTCCATTTTGAAATAACTCTTTCTGAACGAATCTCGCTCCTCACATCTGTAACTTAGCAGCTGTTGTGTGACACGGCTTTTCCTGGGGAGGCAGAACACACACATCTATTCACCCCAGCCAGAGACCTCACATCTATAACTTAGCAGCTGTTGTGTGACACGGCTTTTCCTGGGGAGGCAGAACACACACATCTATTCACCCCAGCCAGAGACCTCACATCTATAACTTAGCAGCTGTTGTGTGACACGGCTTTTCCTGGGGAGGCAGAACACACACATCTATTCACCCCAGCCAGAGACCCATGACAGATCAAAGTGTAGATGCCACTGAAGTCCAACTTGGTGACCCAGATGAGTTTTATTGGGATTACTTACAGGAGTATGGGTGAGGGGTGTGGTGGTTTGAAAGAAAATGGCCCCAAAGGGAGTAGCACTATTAGGGGGTGTGGCCTTGTGGGAGGAAGTGTGTCACTGTGGGGGCGGGCTTTGAGGTCTCCTTTTCACAAACTTCCCTCAGTCGACTTCCTGTTGCCTGAAGGTGTGTAACACTCTCAGCTCCAGCACCACCTGTGCCAGCCGCCATGCTCCCTGTCATGATAGTAACAGATTGACCCTCTCTGAAGCTGTAAGCCAGCCACCCGCAATTAAATGTTTCCTTAATCAGAGCTGCCGTGGTCAGGGTGTCTCTTCACAGCAATAGTAAACCCTACCTAAGACAGTCTTCCATCCTTTCTGCTTTTTAGATGTACAGTGTATGTTCAGTAAGGTGAAATTTATACATTTAGTCTAATTTTAAATAAGGCATATTATGCACACAAGGGGCAAGCATATATTATTTTTGTTATCAAAATAAAGTATTTTAAAAATATAAAACTATTCATTGAATTTATAGCATATGATTTGGTAGTCTTAAAGATTGCAGAATCCCTTTTTCTGTCATACAGTTTTCATTTTTCTTTTTGTGGGAAAGAATACTATAAAAGGAAAATTTGTATTTCTGTATTTGGTTTGTTTTTACGTACGAGCTTTTCAAATTAGAATTACACACATTCTTATGATCAGTGAAATTCTGCCACTCGAAGTGTCATACTTGAAAATGGAGGACGTTGCTACGTAAAATAAGCCAGACACATGTGTTCTCACTCACTGTGGCATCTGAGAAAGCTGATAGCATAGGAGATGATGGTCACTTGAGTCCGGGAATGGCAGAGGAGTGTACGCCAGGAGATGGCTAGGTTACATGGCGGGTCTCAAAATCCAGCTGGAAGAACAGATTAATTTTAGGGTGTGGCTTTTGCTTTCACTTAAGTATATGAGCGTGTGTCTGAGTGTGGGTTTGAGCTTGTGAGTGCAGTGTGTGTGGAAGCCATGTTCCTGAGCTAGAGTTATAGACAGCTCTGAACCTGGGTCCTTTGCAAGAGCAGCTCACTTCTTAACCACAGAGCCGTCCCTGCAGCCTCAGGAAGGATTAATTCCATTTTATGACACAGCAGGATAGCTGCGGTTTCCTTTGCATTGTGAATTTTACAATAACCTGTCATATCCTTTATAAAGAACAAGAGGTTCACTCAAAGGCCCCAAGGTGAAAGGAAAAGCATGAAGATACTTACTTTGATTTGACTATTATCTGTTTATGTGTATTGAGGTGTGGCGGTATTCCCAGTAAGCATATCGCCATCGTGTCTAAGGTAAGAGGATAAATAAAATAGAAAAGGAAGTTCTGCACTCATATTCTGTTTTCTGATATTATTAGAGATGTAGGCTGGGCTGTGAGGCATCACAGAGTGATGTGGCGCCTTCTTTTTGAGGCTTCTTTCTTGGGGGGACTTGTTAGAGCAGTGGTTCCCAGCCTTCCTAACGCTGCAGCCCTTTAATACAGTTCCTCCTGTTGTGGTGACCCCCAGCCATACAATTATTTCATTGCTACTTTGTAGCTGTAATTTTGCTACTGTTATGAATTGCAATACAAATCTCCGCTATGACATAGCTATCTGATCTGATTTGTAAAAGGGTCGCAACCTACAGGTTGAGAACTACTGCCAGACCCTTGGTCTCTATGCTAGCACCACAGTTAAACAACAACAAAAACATCCCTTTGAATGCTGCCTTTATTAAAAATGAGGGAAATGTTTGGTATTTACAGCCAACTGTTAGAGTTTTCAATCAAGTAACTGCATTGAGCAAGAGCTTAGGGTTCTATAGATTTGTCCCCGGCAATCTGGTTTCTTATTCCTCTTTCTGAAATATAAATACTTAACAGTTCTTCCTCATTGTCTAATTTCCAAAGAACACCTGACTAGGAAGGTTTATTTTCCTTTGGTTTCTACCTTTAAGTTGAAATAAAAATATAGAGAGCCTTTAGTTCTTTCTGAAAATTATATCAAAATAACTCAGTTCCCCTGTGGGAAGGAGACTTAATTTCTGTGTTTGGTGTTGGAACACATTAATTTTCACTGGGATGTTTTCTTTCACATTGGCCTTTTTCTGTATCTATCATTTCCTGATTCTGATTGCTCCATCAGCTTGGTAATTGTGGTTTTTTCGCTGCAGGCTGTTTTGGTGTTTTGGGTTTTTTTTCCAATTGGTATTAAACACCCATTCCCCTCCTCTTGTTTCTTTGTGATTGCTTTTTGACAGACACTAGAGTTGCGAGTTCAAACTTGCTCTCGCTGCTAGAAGAGGAGCATGCTGATGAGCTGGGAGCAGGACCGAAGGCAGGCATGCCTCCAGCTCCTAGCCGACGCTTAGCTAGAAGTATCTGTTATGGCCACAAAGCAATTTTTATTTCATTCACATGAAAACTCGGAGCTTTTGGGCCTTTGGGGTCCTAGGACAGGAGCCTGCCTCCCAAGGACTAGGACGACTATATGGCTCTTCTTTTGTTTGCTTTATTTTTTTTAAAGCATATTAGAATTTAAACAAAAACGAGCTTATTAACCATTAACTTAATTTGTAGACCCATATTTGTAGGATGTAAACACACATACACGTATACGTACACACACATAGACCCAGCAAGCATGCCAGGTCAAAAAGGAGCGGGTTTAATCATAAATAATTACTGTTTTTAGACAGAGTTTCATATATCACAGGCTTACCTTGAAGGCACTTTATAGCCAAGGATGACCTTGAATTTCTGATAATTTTACCCCCATTTCCTGAGTGCTAGGGTTATAGGTATGCACCGTTGTGCCTGGGATTATGTAGCACTAGGAATTAAGTTCGGGGTTTTGTGTGTGCCAGTCTGCCACTCTGTCAACTGAGCTACACCCCGTCTAAAACTTTCTTATGCACATTGTGGGCTTATACGAAGAGACAGCCTTCAAAAGAGAATAACATCCATTTATGTCTGCTTTTAATAGTAATCAAAAAGTAAGCTGGCCAATTAAAAAAACATACATTGTTCGTTAAAGAAGTTCTTATTTATAGGAAATGGTCAAGCAATTGATAAGTTTTGCTTTGTTTTAACCTGGATGTTGGGTGTTAGGCATGAACATAAAATGGTCTCTACAGAGTTATGATCTAAAATAGCTAATTTTTCTGTAAGTTAGTGGCCCAAACACTGTTAGTGACAGGAAAGAAATTCTCTTTGTCTCAGATTTGTAGACTGTGAGTGCCAACCTGATGCTTGCATCTCTCCCCTTGTAAATCTGTGGGGGTTTTATTACTGTTGTTCTTAAGCTTTGGAGTGAGGAAACAAATAAGGGCAAGACATAGAACATCTTGTGTTAGAGGGGGGTTTTTGTTTTTCAGTTTCAGTGTCTGCCCTTTGTTCTTAAATGTCAGGATTAAAGGAAAGTCCACGAATAAACCTTCCAGCAACATTAGTTGGTGGAAAGAAACAAATAATGTTTTAATTTTGCTCTATAAGCTTTACTTTTTTATAACTGATTTGCAAGTTAAGATCACATTATTTTCAAAAATACTTTATGCTTTATATTGCAGCAGCTGAAAATATTTAGACATTTGTTGGCAAAGTTATTTTAGATGTCTAGATATTAGGATTAAATTAGATTAATATTTATTAGTTAAACTTAATGTTAAAGACAAAAACTTGCTGATAGTAATGAGGCACCCATCTTGACGTCTCTTTGAGAGCAGCTGCATCTGTGCGCGTTCATAGACTTGCTTCATAAATGATGCACAGAAGATGGCGTCTGCACTGCTTCTCCTGTCGCTGTGACAAAATAAGTAGCAAAAACAACTGACAGGCGGGAGAGTTTGTCTTGGGTCACAGTTTGAGTCTGGCAAGGAAGGCAAGGCAGTAAGAAAAGGTCCAGTTTCTTGTTTGTTTGTTTGTTTTTGTTTATTTTGGTTTTTCGAGGCAGGGTCTCTCAGTAGCTTCGGAGCCTATCCTGGAACTAGCCCTATAGACCAGGCTGGTCTCGAACTCAGAGATCCGCCTGCCTCTGCCTCCCAAGTGCTAGGATTAAAGGCGTGCGCCACCACCACCTAACCGAAAAGGTCCAGTTGCAACAGCAGCAAGAGCATGAGGTGGTTGGTAAGGATGTAGTAACCTCTGAGAGTTTCCTTTTAGGAAATTCAAATCTACCACACATTGTCTTTACTTGCTTTCTGGAATCTTGGTACGAGCCTCCATAAGCCCATAAGTCTTACATTTTGTATGCTTGCCTTGCAAAACTAGCACCATGTGGAAAATCCTGTCAAGTTCTAGTCATTTTGAAATGTAATCTGGCTGCATATCAAAGCTGTAATGGTCTCTGTATGCCTATGTAGATGACCCTGGGACTGCCCCAGGCAGGTTGCTTGGTCAGTCAGTTGGTTGGTTTGTGGCTTGGTTTGGTTTGGTTTGGTTTTACTGTTAATTCCTTCAAACACATTTTCATTTCAGGTTCTTTGAAATAAGTCTTCATTTTTAAAAGTTGGTTCCTTTGATGGGTGAGGTCTTTCCTTCAAGACACATACCGTGTTTTCTCAGTGCAGAGCGTCCAGGTTTCTGTTTAATGGCTGCTTTCTGCTCAGCTGCCTTATTTGCAATGTTAGACTTACCCATGCTCTCTCCCTCACCAAACTGCACATAGATTTCTCTTCTGTCACTCAAGACCTCACTAAGAGTAATGGGCAGTAAGCATTCTATATCGTGGATGTTACACTGTTTGGAAGCTTCACCTATTAACCAACTTAGCCCACTAACTTTGAATGTAGCCTCATTCAAATTAACAGGACATGGGCAGAAAGCAGCCAGATTCTTCATCAGAATGTAACCCAGTGGGACCTAAGCCTTGTTATAATAAAGCCCTTTTATCCCTCTGAAACCTCATAACCTAGACCTCCAGTATCTATCTATGTTTCTCTTAACGTTCTGGTTTTTTTTTTTCTAACTACTGAAATGGCCATTTAAGCTCTACTTCTTTAGCCCAGAGCTCCAAAACCCCACACCCTTCCCACAGACCTGTTCTAAAGGCCTATGAACCACATGATCATGTTTGTCACAGCAGCAGCCCTACTTCTGATACCAATTAGTTATTTTCTTCATTTCTGTGAGAAAATGCCTGCTGAAAGCAGCTTAAGAGGGAGGGTTTGTTTTGGTTCATAGTCTGTAAGTACAGTTCATCCCAGTGTAGGAGCTACAGCCGCAGGATGAGGCAGCTGGTGATACAAATTTATCAGGGATCAGGAAGAAGTGTACACGGGTATTCTGTTTGTTGTCTTGTTCATTTTTGTTTTTTTTTTTTTTTAATTTGTGACCCATCCCACGGATGGATAGTACCCTGGCATCAGGAGCAGATCTTCCTTCTTCACTTAAACCTCCATGGACATGTCCTCATAGACAAAGTCAGACCTTTGTCTCCTAGGTGATTCTAAATTTATCCGTGTTGAACATTTAAGAGTTAACCATTGCAGATACCAGCATCCTGCCTTAACTCCTGTGCTAAATGTTCATTTTCCCGTGATGTTCACAGCAGGATGGTGGCAGAGGTGGATTTCCAGAGTGCATGCCACTTACAGAATATGTCCCTCTTACAAAGAAGTGACTGGAAGCCAAAGATAAGCTTGTGAGTGGTAAAAATCCTAGCGTGACTTGGAAGTCACAGTGATCACTTGGGTTTACAAAATACTTACCAATATAGTTGGGGGCAGTGGAAGGTTTCCGCTTCAGTGTCTGTCTTGTTTTGTTTGGCTCAAACACTAATTTCAATTCACAAAGGAAGATTGCTCCTCAGTTCTCTTTGGTTAATGTATATTTAGATGCCTTGGCTTTTGCACACTTGAAGTTATATGACATTTTTTCCCATTCCTATCTTTTATATAAAAACTTGAGATATAAACTTCAAGGACTTTAATGCTTAAATCGTGTCTATATTTGTTTTTAAAATGCAAACCCGTTGGCCGGGCGGTGGTGGCGCACGCCTTTAATCCCAGCACTCGGGAGGCAGAGGCAGGCAGATCTCTGTGAGTTCGAGGCCAGCCTGGTCTACAAGAGCTAGTTCCAGGACAGGCTCTAAAAAAGCTGCAGAGAAACCCTGTCTCGAAAAACCAAAAAAAGAAAAAAGAAAAACCAAAAAAAGAAAAAAGAAAAAAAATGCAAACCCGTTTTCCTGCATTCTGAAGTCTTTGTGTGGTCCTCTTGATAAGCCAGGTCATTACTGTTGGTGTTAGTTCTGGCGTGTTGCATGACTAATGAAGACTGGGATGGCATGGATTGCCTCTCTTTGATACATCAGCAGTTTTGCTCTTAGTTATGCTGTGCTTCAGTTTGCTATTTACATAGCTAGGTTTTTTTCTTTTTGAAGACTCCTTTTCTTTTCATTTATTCATTTGTCTATTTATCACATGCATACACACCCAGATACACACACGGCAATAGCAGCAACACCAGCAGCAATTGTGGGAGCCGGTTATCTCCTTCTGCTATAGTCCAGAGTTGGCAGCAAGCACCTTTGCCCTCTGAGCCATCACGGTCCAGACAAGGCTTTATGTGGGCTACAGCCACTTACTCCTGGAAAGAAGTCGGTGGTTCTTAAGCAAAGGATAAACATGAGTAGATTCATATTAAGAAATGAGCAATCATATCCTCCAGGTCTAGGGAGAGAGTGGAGGATAAACTGTCGCCTGTGGTTCATGATGACTGTGTGTTCACTACAGGGGACCAGACCAGAGGGCACTGGCCCACGCTGAAGGAGCAAGCTGCTGCTATAGAGCAGTCTGAGCCAGAAAATATGTGGAAATGGTACAGAGCTATAACCCTCAGAATGAATGAATATCTATTAATGCATAAATGAATGGGTAATAAAATAATAACCCATAAACTGTGAAAATGTAAATAGCTTCCTAAAGAAGAATCCCATATAATAAATATAGCAGGAATGAGAGAACTGAAGCCAACATTGAATCCCTCGACCATTTGTGCCACAAGCAGGCCCTACAGCTGCTTTAACTGACTTAATGGAGAAGAGGCATGAAGCCCCAAAATCTCTCCCCTGAGATATTTGTTCCCTGGAAAGGGAAACACGGTAACTTTGCAGGAAAAAAATCCCAACAAACTTACCCAGTTGTGGTTGAGGTTAATGTCAGCAGAAAGGAGACACGCCAACTCTCTCAGGCCTAACTGATGCCTTGAAAGCATCCCCCACCCCCCATAAAGAACAGTGCTACCCAATTAAAAAACTTCAGGCTGATACCGGACAGTCCAAAATTAGGACTGGTCTACAAAATATCTGACACTGATCGTCAGAAAGCATCAAGAACATAAATGCCAAGGTGAATAGGAAAGTGAGTTCTGGCTTCTAGGACGTGGGAGGAAGTGAGGGCTAGAAGAGGCATTAGATATGGAACTGATTGTCATAGCTAGTAAGACTTAGCCGAGCCTGTGCCAGCACGTGCCAGTGTTGACAGGTGCCCTCAGTCGGGTAAGAAGTTAGGCTCAGGGGACACCAAAGACTACACAGGGGCTCTCTGTTCTCCATGCTGTTGTTTAATGGAAAATGGAAAGCAAATCGTAGCTCTTGTTGTGGTCAGAGGGAATGACTGGTTAGGAAGACCTGGACAGACGGCATGGTGGTTGCATTGGCCAGGGTTCCCGTTAAAGATGTGGGGGACAGTGTGGGGTGAGGTCTCTAGACCACTGGGATCCAGAAGTACCTTAGCCAAGGAGAGACTAGCCAGGAAGGCACAAGGTTTGGTGGTTAAAATACCAGCGAATAAAGGGCTGGTTATAGGATACAAACAGCCTGCCTGCCGTCTGTCTGTCTGTCTAGCTATATTTTTATTAATTCCTTGAGAATTTCATACATGCATACATGTTTTGTTTATATTCATCCCCACTCTTCCTGCTACCTCCTCCCAGATTCACCTTCAGCCCCTTCTAACTCCGTGTCCATGTATGTATGTGTGTATGTATGTATGTGTGTATGTATGCATAATATATTCCACCAAGTCCTGTTTGTACACTCATGTCCAGCGCCCTGGTCTCTGACTCTTACAATCTCCCTGCCTCCTCTTCCTTGATAGTCCTTGGTCCTCAGGGCTAGGGGATGTGATACAGATGCCCCAGTTGTGACTGAGCACACCACAGACACTTACTTTCCATCGTGGGCCAGTTGGGAGGTTTTGCATTAACGTCCTCCACTACATAAATAAATGTCTCTGATGAGGTCTGAGAGCTGCGCTGGTCGGTGGGTATAGAGATCTGACTTTAGAGAGACTGTTGGTACTGTGTCCATTTAGCAGACTAAGAACAGGTCCACCCTGGTGCCTATGATTTCCCTAACATACCTGGCATGAATTTCCTCATGTGGAATGGGTCTTAAATCCAATCAGAAGGCAGTTGGTTACTACCATAACATCCATCCCTCTACTGCACCCATGAGCATATCTTGCCATGCTAGTAATATTGTGGCCCTGAGAGTTCACAGCTGGGTAAGACTGTTGCTGACACCACCAGCAGCAGCCTACATAACTTCCAGTATTATGAGAGCTAGCCATCAGGGAGGAAGCCTCCTGGTCATGACCAAAGCATGTGCCATCTTTAGCAATAGTTCTTACCATCAAGTTCCTGTGGGCAGCCAAGAGTAACAGCAATGGCCTGTGTTGTTTTGAGGGTCTCTGGAACAACTTCTGACCAAGAACTCAGAGAAAAGTCAGCCATATCATGATCTGTGCTTTTTCCTTTGACAGCCTGTGGGTTCTTGTCCCCTGCATAGAGTGACTTCAGTTAAACTCTGAGAGCGTTCCCGCTAAGACCAGAAACAAGACAAAGACGTTCACTCTCTACTCCTTTAGTGTCATGCTTAAAGTCCTAGCTAGAACAGCGAGACTTGAGAAGGAAATAAAAGGGATACACATAGGGAAAGAAATCAAAATCTCCCTATGCGTAGCTGACATCATTCTAAGCATAAGAGACCCCATGTGCCACACCAGGAAACTTCTGGAACTGGTAAGCACTTCAGCCAAAATGGTAGGTTACTAACTAATGTCTAAAAATGAGTAGCTTTCCCATAGACCAAAACAAACAGACTGAGAAAGAAATCAGGGACACAATTCTATTTCCTAAAAACAAAACGCACACAGACACACACACTTGCACATGTGCATAGACACACAAACACACACACGAGGGCAGGGAGAGAGAGAACCCATGGCATAAAACAAACCAAGGAAGTGGGAAGACTTATATAATGAAGACTTCTAAACACTGGAGACTTAATTGAAGACACCCGTGGAAGGAGAGACTTCCATGAACATGCATTGTTAGGATCAACATTGTGAAAAATGGATTCCTATCAAGAGCAGTCTACAAATTCAATGCAATCTATCAAAAATTAAACACAATTCTAAACAGTAATTGAGAAAAAAATCTTAAATTCACATGGAGACACACACAAGAGACCCCAGATAGTGGAGATATCACCATTCCTGATTTTAATACCACAGAGTCTTAGTAGCAAAACCACATGATGGGGGCTGGAGAGATGGCTCAGCGGTTAAGAGCATAGCCTGCTCTTCCAGAGGTCCTGAGTTCAATTCCCAGCAACCACGTGGTGGCTCACAACCATCTGTAATGAAGTCTGGTGCCCTCTTCTGGCATAGAGGTGTGCATGCAGAAGGAGCATTGTATACAAACAGACACATTGATCAAGGGAGTAGAATTAGGACCCAGATCTAAGTGCAGCACCTGATTTTTGATAAAATGCCAGAAATACACATTGGGGGAAGAGACTTTAGCAGTATGGGCAAGACTGGCTATTTGAATGTAGAAGAGTAGATGTGGTCCTTCCCTCTCACCCTGCACACAAATCAGTTCCAAACTGATCAAAGAGCTCAATGTTAGACCTGAAACAGAAACTTCCAGAAGCAAGAATAGCGAGTAGCTTAAACAAACAAGAAAGCCAGCCAATGTTATAGTTGCTACCATTAAAACGCACTAAAGGGGTTACCCAGCACAAGTTACCTGAGCATATGATCCCTTTACAGCTGGAGCGATTCTGTGTGTGACCAAGGAGCTCTCATCCACGAGCCTCCCCTAGTATCTTTTCTCGTATTTCACACTCGAATCACTGTCTTCAGTTGTTCTGATTCCTGTCTGAAGGCTCTGAGATACTTAGGCACTGTAGGAGTGCAGACTAAAGTGAAGAATTCCCACATCTGCGCTAAACCTGCAGGAGCTATACAAACCTGTTCCTCCACGGGTAGTCACCAGTTCAAAGGGAGAAACGGTGGGGAGTGTGCTCAGTAAAACTATCCCCCCAGCAGCGGGCAACTCTGCCGATGTAATAAATCAGAGCAGGCCCAATCAAACCCAGTTAAAGTCCTGGTTTTATTCTGAGCAAAGCATTCCTGGGTGGTCTCCTGAAAGAGGGGAAACCACATAGCCTTTCCTTAGGAGGCCCTTTAAATACCCTGTAGGCATGGTCTTGAGCATCTCTGGGGGAGGAGCTGACACTTGGCTGACTCTTTGAGGATCGGGTCTGGAATGGGAGGAGTGAGAGTTGAGGCGGAGTTTCCACCTAGACAGAGTGTATGCCCTTCCACGACCTGCTAGTCTCACAGCTGATCTGTCGAACCTCAGACTATAGGACAACAGTCCAGCCTAGCTGGTTTCTGGAACCTAGTGCCAGTTCCGCTGTGTGGTTGCTCACTGACTGCTCAGGAGGAGAAATGCACTGTAGCACCAACTCCCATCAGGGAAAAGCAGGGTCATGTATGTAGCACAGGTGCCTGCTACAGGTAAAGCCCTGAGGGTTCTTCGCCCCTGGCAGGCCGAGGATCCTCTCTGAGAGTCCGTGCCTTGAGAAGGCCGACAGACACAACAGTGGATCATCCTCTGAGGGCGGGGCCTGTGTGAGGTCATTTGAGGGGCAGAGCATGGGAGTCCGTTTGAACCGTGGGCTCTGGGAGATCATATGCCACGCAGTGTTTGCATAGTGGCCTGAGAGTACAGGCCTAAGCATTCTCTGAGCGTGTCGCCTGGCTTCTGGGTAGTAAGGGTGCCTTAGTTCTGAATGGAAGTCATATGCAATTTAAGTAAATGTAGTAAATCATTTCTGTTGTTAATCTGCTGCCTTTGTAGTGTTTACTGAAAAAGTGCTGAAGAGGCTTTTTCCTGATGTTTCAAGTGGCCAAGATAAGGGGACACCTCAGCCTGCTGCTTTGGAGACACCACCTGAGAACGCGACCCCAGAGGCCGTGCAGCACACACATGTTCACAGGCTGGCAGGTAAGGATGGATCGCAGGTGTCAGTGTTTCCCTGCACTTAACTCTGGGCGTGTGTCCCCTTAGCCTGGGGCCTCTGTGCCGAACACACTTCAAGTCTTGACAGCAGTTCAGCAGGACAGCCTCATTCTCTACTGGCTCAGCGTGAGTCAGCTGACTCGATGCAGGGCGAATGGGCTTAGAGCTTCCCAGCCACACAGAGGCCACCATGTAGTTTCTGTTGGGCTCATTTGCACGTTGTGTTATGAGTAGGTTTGGGCTCGGCTACAGTGAGAACTGTTAGAGTATCCACAATCGTTATGTTGACTCCCGACAGCCCCTTTGCTACCGATTGGCTTCCATTGACTCAGCTGATGTTCCTTGTGCATTGCTCTTTGGCAAAAATTTATCCTGGAGAAGTGGACAGCAGGAAACCCACAGTGAGAGCCGCCACAACTCCAGTTCCCACGCAGTGCAGCAGTGTCAACTAGGAGACAGTTCCTCAGACGGCATGTGCCGGACCACGTGGTGTAAGCCACAGCAGGGGAAACATATTTAGAATGTAGTTAGGGATTGTGCTGGTTTGGTAAGGTGGTAGTTGTAGGTTCTTCTCCCAGATCCATGATGTCTCTTGTACCAGACAGTTGAATAGGCGTCCCTTTTACTGAGCGGGTCATAAGACCAGTTAGAGAGCTGTTGGGTACCACCTAGGTGTTGTGCCATTGCTGCACCCTTAGGGTTATAGTGCCATGGTGGTTGGCATGGTGCACAGGTACCATAGCTCGGCAGACTATTGCTTTCTTCCCACCAATCCTCTGGTACTGTGAAAGCTAGTCTTCAGGGAGGAACCTTTCAGGTCAGTTCCAGCTCAGGTCCTTTGGGTTCTGTGTCCAAAGTGCATGGTATCTTCGGCAATTGAGACTTAACCCACCACTCCAGGGAGGCAATCAAGGGCAATAGCAGTGGCCTATAATGCTTTGGAAGTCTCTTAGGCAGCCCCAATCAATAAATCAGAAGAGGACTTTTCATACCTGGTGTTGTAGGGTTTTGGCAGATAGTCCTTGGATCTTGGGGGAACATTATCATCCCAGATGGGAAAATTTCATTTAAATGCACTTTTTCTTTCTCTTTCTCTCTCTCTCTCCCTCCCCTCCTCCTACCCCCTCCCTCTCTTTCTCTCTCTGTCTGTGTATAGACATATAGACTTATAGGTATTATATGTAATGTTAGGTAAATAGATAATATGATTCCTTATACTTTCTCAGACATCCTTGCGGTTATTCTACCATCCTCCCTCCTGTATTAATTTCCCTCCTCTCTATCAGATTAAAGTCCCCTCAAGCTCCCGTTATTTCCCCTTAAAGTCTTATACCTTGCTATCCTCCTCTCTATTGCCCCTTTACTCTCCTGGGTTCTGAAGGTCCTCCAGGTTATATGCCCTCATCTGAAGACTCGGAGCAGGAACCACGGACAAGAGAGGTCCTGGGGCTTTCGTCTGTCTGGGTCTGGGTTACTTCACTCAATACGACCTTTTCTAGTTCTAGCCATTGAGCTGCACACTTCCTGGTTTCACTTTTCTTTACAGCTAAACAATATTTCGTTGTGTATATATACCACATTTTAATTCTTCATTCATCTGTTGACGTTTCATTGCCTAGCTATTGTGAACAGGGAAGTAAGGAACATGGCGGAGCAAGTATCTGGATGTCAAGTCCTTGGGGCAGATGCCAAGGCATGGCACGGCTGGGTAATGTGGTAAATATATTTTTAGCTTTTTTGAGGGTTCTCCATCCTGATTTGCAGAGTGCCTACACCAGTTCCCAGTCCCACCACCAGTGAACGAAGGGGCCCTTTTTCCTGTTCCCTTGCCAGCATCCGTTGTCTGTTGTTTTGTTCATTTTTGCTGTTCTGACTGGAGTAAGATGAATCTCAAAATTATTTTGATTTGCATTTCCCTAATTGTTATGGATAAGGAACATTTTTTGAGGTATTTCTAAGCCATTTTTATTTCTTCGATTGAGAACTCTCTGCTTAGATCCAAAACCCAGTTTTTATGGGGCCATTTGTCTCTTTGACTCTTTGTTTTTTAGTTCTTTGTGCATTCTGGATATTCATCCTCTGTCAGATATATAGCTGGGAAAGATTACTATTTTGTGAGTGTCTTCATTCAATTATTCCTTTAGCTGTACAGAAGTGTTTTAGTTTTGTGAAGTCCCGCTTGTCAGTTGCTGGCTTAGTTCCTAGGCAAATGGGGCTCTATTCAGAAAGCCTTTCCTATGCGCGTATCCCGGAGTGCACCGTGTCTTCTTTGACCAGCTTCAACGTTTCAGGCTTCACATTAGGTCTGTGATCTATTTGGAGTTAGTTTTCGTGCAAGATGATGGATCCCAGTCCACTCTCTGTCTTCCGCACCATTAGTACGTGGTTTGGGAGTCTCTGTGGAACATTAGACAGCTGTGATTGAGCATAGTCAGACACAGCTAACACAGGGCTGTTGTTTGTGTTCTCAGTGGTGCTTTTAGTGCTACTAATTATAGTTTCATAATTTTCTTTTCTTGGCTATAGTCATTTCTTTCCTCAGTCCCAAATATTGCTTCCTGTGATTTCTGTTTGGTTTGGTCTGTGAGATAAATTTTTTTTCTTTTTTTTTTTTTTTGACATTTTTAAAAATTTTTTTAAAAAAGAAAACAAACTATCTTTTTTCATTATACTTACAATCCAAGTTCCCACTCCCCCCTCCTCTCATTCCCTCCACATACCCTCCCACCCCACGACCCATCCAATCCTCAGAGAGGGTAAGGCACATTGCTTTGCGGGAAGGTCCAAGGCCCTAATTACTCTATAGAGGCTGAGCAAGGTATCATCCAAAGATAACAGGTTCCCAAAAGCCAGTACTTACAGCAGGGATAAATCCTGGTGCCACTGCCAGTGGCCCCTCAGTCTGCCCCAGCCATGCAACTGTCACCACATTCAGAGGGACTAGTTTGGTCCTATGCTTGTTTATTCCCTGTCTGGCTGGAGTTGGTGATCTCCCATTAGCTCAGGTAGGCTGTCTCAGTGTGTGAACCTATCATGGTTTTGACCTCTTTGCTCATATTCTCATTTCTTCCACTCTTCAACTGGACTTTGGGAGCTCAGTCCAGTGCTCCGATGTGGGTCTCTGCCTCTGTTTCCATCAGTTGCTGAATGAAGGTTCTATGGTGATATTTAATATTTAAATAAATATTTAAGATATTTATCAGTCTGACTATTGTTTAGAGTCTTAGCTGGGGTCATCCTTGTGGATTCATGGGAATTTCTCTAGAGCCAGGTTTCTGCTAACCCTACAATGGCTCCCTCAGGCTCAATCAAGATATCTCTTTCCTTGCTCTCATCACTGCCCTTCCTCCTTATCAACCATCCCATTTCCTCAAGTTCTCCTCACCCCTCCCCTTCTTCCCTCCTCTTCCCCTTCCACCTTTTCTTCTCCTCCCACCCCCATGCTCCCAATTTTGTCAGGTGATCTTGTCTGTTTCCACTTTCCAGGTGGATCTATATATGTTTTTCTTAGAATTCACCTTATTACTTAGCTTCTCTAGGATCATGAACTATAGGCTCAATAACCTTTTTTATAGCTAGTATCCATTTATGAGTGAGTACATACCATATTCATCTTTTTGGCTCTGGGTTACCTCACTCAGGATAGTGTTTTCTAATTCCATCCATTTGTATGCAATATTCAATGTCACTGTTTTTTTACCGCTGAGTAGTACTCTAATATGTAAATGTGCCACATTTTCTTTATCCATTCTTCAATTGAGAGGCATCTAGGTTGTTTCCAGGTTCTGGCTATTACAAATAATGCTGTTATGAACATAGTTGAAATGCCTTTGTAGTATGATTGAGCATCTTTTGGGTATATGCCCAAGAGTGATATTGCTGGATCCTGAGGTAGGTTGATTCCAAATTTTCTGAGAAACCACCATACTGATAGTAATGTTTCTTTTACATATGTGGGTGCTCTTGTATTAGGGGCATAGATATTCAGGATTCAGACTGTATCTTGATGGATTGTTCCTGTAATAAGTATAAAGTGTCCTTCTCCATCTCATCTGATTGATTTTGGTTTGAAATCTATCTTGTTAGATGTTAGGATAGCTATACCTGCTTGTTTCTTAGATCCATTTGATTGGAAAACCTTTTCCCAACCCTTTACTCTGAGGTGGTGTCTGTCTTTGAGGTTGAGGTGTGTTTCTTGTATACAGCAGGAGGCTGGATACTGTTTTCATATCCATTCTCTTAGCCTGTGTCTTTTTATAGGTGAATTGAGTCCATTGATATTAAGAGCTATTAATGACCGGTGGTTGTTAATTCCTGTTATTTTTCAGTAGTAGTGTTTGTGTGTTTCCCTTCTTTGGGTTTTGCTGGTGGGGGTTATCTGTTGCCTGTGTTTTTGTGGGTGCAGTTAGCTTCCTTAGGTTGGGGTTTTCCTTCTAGTACTTTCTGTAGGAATGGGTTTGTGGATACATATTGTTTAAATCTTTTTTGTCATGAAGTATCTTGTTTTCTCTATCAATGGTGACTGAAAGCTTTGCTGGGTATAGTAGTCTGGGCTTGCATCTATGGTCTCTTAGTGTCTGCAGCACATCTGCCCAGGACCTTCTGGGTTTTGTGGATTCCATTGAGACGTCGGATGTAATTCTGATAGGTCTACATTTATATGTTACTTGACCTTTTTCCTTTGCAGCTCTTAGTATTCTTTCTTTATTCTGTATGTTTAGCGTTTTGATTATTATATGGCAAGGGGACTTTTTTTTTTTTTTTGATCCAGTCTATTTGGTGTTTTGTAAGCTTCTTCTACCTTCATAGGGATATCCTTCTTTAGGTTGGAAAAGTTTTCTTCTATGACTTTGTTGAATATATTTTCTCTGCCTTTAAGCTGTAGTTCTTCTTTTTCTACCCCTATTATTCTTAGGTTTGGTCTTTTCATGGTGTTTCAGATTTCCTGGATGTTTTGTGTTATTTGTTGGATTTAATGTTTTCTTTGACCAATGAGTCTATATCCTCTATAGTATCTTCAACTCCTGAGGATCTTTCTTCTATCTCTTGTATTCTGTTGGTTATACTTGTCTCTTTAGTTCCTGTTCATTTACCCAGTTTTTCCATATCCAGAATTCCCTCAGTTTATGTTTTCTTTATTACCTCTATTTCAGACTTCAAGTCTTGAACTGTTTGCTTCACATGTTTGATTGTTTTTTCTTTATTTTCTTGGGTTTCTTTGAGGGATTTATTAATTTCTTCCAATTTTTTGTTTGTCTTTTCCTCCATTTCTTTAATGACGTTTTTCATTTCCTCCTTTAAGGTCTCCATCATTTTCATAAAGTCATTGTTAAAGTCATTTTTTTCTGCTTCTTCTGGATTAGAATGATCAAGTCTTCCTGTTGTATGACCACTAGGTTCTGGTGTTACCGTGTTGCTTTTTAGGTTGGTGGATGAATTCTTGCATTGGCACCTACCAATCGCTTCCTTTAAATGAGGCCAGCAGTGTCTTTGCACCTTGGTCCAATCCTTGTATAGTGGCTGTCTGAGTGCTTGGAAATTTTTCTTGGTCTACTCTGTACTGTCAGTGTCTGTGTCTCGGGAAGCCTCTGAGGTCTCTCTAAGCCTGTTATCTTGGTCTTCTCTCCTAGTTCGCTCCTTTGGTCCTCTCTCTTGGCCCCCTCAGTATTGGAGCAAGCTCTTAAGTCCCCTCAGTATTGGAGCAAGCTGTTTCAGAGTTCCACCGAGGTTGCAGGAGGATAAGTGAGTTTGGGGGCGGGGAGATGTAATTTTTTTTAATGTCAGTTGTATCATGGAACATTTTCCTTTCCCCTATAACCATCGCGGGTAGCTGGTACTATAGTCTGTGTTGCTCATCATAGTCTTCCAAATGCATTCCTCATGCCCAAACTGTTCTATCAGACCACAGGGACCACTCTCCATGTACCTCATTCTGGCCTCTTGTCGTCAGGAGCTGAACAGGAAGCTGGCTTCCCACTTACATGATATACTTGTTAGAGTGGCCAAGGGTGTGAATCTTGGTAGGAACACATTTATTTTAATGTTGAGGACAATTTATCAAGATGTAGGAGGAGAGACCTGGGAAACTATAATGGCAAAGACTGAGCCAGACATGATCGGACACCTGCTCCACCCCTGCCCATTGAGTCACTCTGCCCTTCAGTGTGCATAAGCGATGATCAGCATCTGTCTGACAGAGTACAAAGGAGGAACGGGGACAGGGCAGATGATGAGAAAGTGTTGCCTGGAGGTGCTTTGCTTCTTGTAGGCAGGCTTTTGACTGTCTTGGGTCTTGTAATTGGAAGCCTGAGCCAACTCTCCTTCATTCTCTAAGATGTGGGAGGGAAAAAACCTGTATCAAGCTATTCTCATTTGAGCTTCAAGTTATAAATCTAAGTACTCAACATTTGAAATTGGCTCTCTGTGGTATATTCTTAGGATGAAATGTTCTTCATACATTACAGTCAGGCTATTAAGTGTGTGAGTGGCTATTGCTTGATAGGAGAGAAGTACATTCCAACCATGTGAGCAGATTCAAATTTTAAATATGCTATTGAGGTTTAATAGCGGCTGTTTTATATTGATGGAACTGTGGGAAATGTTTACTCTTTTCCTTGACTAATGGCCCTGTTTGCTGTAACATTTTGAATTTTCATTGTTATTACTGTTTTTTAAGGTACATAGCCTGGTTCTTGGCCATTAGGGAAATACAAAGAGGGCGATGTTGGGAGAGAGGGGCATGACGTTGCATGTTTTATCATATGCAAAGGTGTATTTAATTACACACATGTGTATAATATGTGATATGAAAGCAAAAGGGGGGATTTGGGGGCAGGAAGGGCACTAGCAAAGGGAGAAGGTATAGGGAAGACAGCAGGAGAGAATTAAGGGCAGAGCACAATGATCTATATGTATGCACGTGAGCATGCTGACTGAAATTGTTTTAAGATTGTTTTAAAACTGTCATGAGTAACCCCTGTTAGCCCTCTTGCCATTAGCTTGGATAGAAAGTGGAGAAATCTTCCCTGCAATCGCATTGAGTCATAGTCAGGTCAGCGCTAACACCTCACAGAGTTGTCCACCCAGTAGTGTGTCCATCCTCTGTTGCTGCGTTGGGTCAGGACACCTTGCTCTGTAGGTCCGTGTGTACACTCATTTCCGCATCTTCGGAAGTTCAGGTCTGTGTTGTGGAAGCTTTGACTGCCCTGATCCTTATGGCCTTCCCTAATACCCCATCCCTCCCACCCACCTCCCCCCCCCCGAAAAGGAAGTATTACTTCATTAGTGTATTCAGTAACACATAAATTTGTTCTGGGGAAATGCAGGCACCTAGAAAAACAAAGGGATACCAAGTTTGAGCTTAAGTAGCAACGGAAAAAGACAACTCCCCTGAGTCTCCCTGTATTCCGCTGCCATTACTAATGTCATTCTGAAGGCACTGTTCTTTGTGATGTTTGTAGTGGGTTAATTTAGTCCTTGGTGCCACTATCGGCATGGGATGCTGTCCTTGGTGCTGACTCCAGCCTAAGGGATCTGTCACGGGTCAGGGTGCTGTCCTTGGTCCTGGCCCCTGTCTAAGGCGCTCTCTCTGCTGCTGAGCCACTTGTGTGCACGTGTTCCAGGTCTCCAACAGCCTTTCCAGGGAGACCCTTACCCCACAACAGGGAAGCCTGGAACTCAGACAGCATGGCTAGGTGTGAGTCCTGTCCTAGCCAAGCAGTGATGTTAGTGCTTAAAATCATGTTGGGCCCAACAAATGCTTTTGCCTGCCCAAAATGGTGCTGTAGATCTGAATTTATAACTTCTGAGCAGTTTGGCAGAGCTCTTGAGTGCCAGGCATGAGCGAATCTGAAATTTGTCACTGTGTTACAGAAGGAATACTAAGAATTATCAATGAGGCAGCAATTTCTCATAAATATATTTATGACGATTGTAAATTGTGGAAATAGCAAAATAGACACATTCTGGCAAGTTCAGGCTCATACTTTACTGGGGACATGAAGAAGTAATCAGAAATATGAAAAAATGCAATAAGACTGTGCCCAGAGTATGGTTGTCTAAGAATATTTCCATAGTTTCTGCAAAGAGGACATTGAAGAGAGCATAATACAGGAGGCACCAAAGAGTTGCATTTGAAATGCAGTATACTGAGGTCCAGGAGCAGACTCTGCGGTGAAGGGACAAGTGAAGACCATTCTCAACCGCAGAGCCGCTGCACCGACATGGTTTTGAAGAGCACGGTGCACAGCATGAGGAAGGAGGAGCAGGGTAGACATACGGAGTGACCACCTAGGTCACGGGACAGTGAGACAGACCCTCACCCAGTAAGGCAGCTCGCCACTCTAGGCTTCTCTTTGTTCAGGGTGGTGAATTACTGACTCCAGCCTTTGTCTATATTCAAATGTTTAAGTTGAAATTTTACTTAGTTAAAATTCAAAATTCTGTTTCCTGTTATGCTAGCCGTGTGTCCATCACTCCCTGGCCACCTGGGATGAGAGTTGAAGCAGTGAGCAGTTAGATAGAAGGCATTTTTATCAAGCAGCATGTTCTCCCGGACCTCTGATCCACAGAGCACTGTGGGCCTGATGAGTTAGGGGGGCATGATTTTTTTTTTATTTTGTTAAGACCACCTGTATAGCTGAGGAAAAATGAACTAACTAAATTCCAGATGTATAGAGAATTTAAAATTGAACATGAAAATATGGAAGTACTCAAGAAAACATAGGAGAATTCTTTCCCTATAAAGTTATACATATGGCCCAGGGTCATAAAAATAGTTGGTTTTACTTTATAAGATTCAAAAGTATGCATGCAGAATTGCCACATGTGAAGGCAGAAAACAAATAGTGAACCAAGAAAATGATGGCAACTGATAGCATAGGCAAAGCATTCATTTATTTAGTATACAAAAAGCTCATGTGTTAGGGAAAAAGGTAAATACCTCAGATAAAAATGGGCAAAACAGGGTTATTGGCATTTCACAAAACAAATACCCAACTCTCTCAAACTTAAATAAAGAGGGTGTTCTGTGTCTACTAATGAGAGAAACCCAAATTAAAGGTGAATTGTGATCCCTCTTCCATCTCTCCTGTTGTCATGGAATCATGGATCCATGTCCTTTGTCAGGCACTCAGGTTTGGCTGTCATGACTGAAGGCAGACGGAAGAGAGAAGATACAGTCACCCCCTGACACTCACCTGGGCGCAGAAGGTCTGTATCTAGCCAGCCTCCCTGTGAACTGACTCCTATATGCTAAGATTGGCATGCTCAGGGCTGAGAGATGGCTCCGGGGTTCAGAGCACTGACTGCTCTTCCCGAGGTCCTGAGTTCAGTTCCCAGCAACCACATGGTGGCTCACAGCCATCTGTAATGAGATCTGGCGCCCTCTTCTGGCCTGCAGGAATACATGCAGGCAGATGCTGTATACATAATTAATAAATAAGCCTTTTTTAAAAATAAAAAGATTGGCATGCTCTAAGTTATTAACTATGACATTGTTCAGAATAAAGAGAGATCAGAAGTCTAAATTCTCACATTGGATGTTAATTCAAACCTTTTTTACATTTATTCATGTATTTTGTGTGGGCGGAGGGTGGGGGGAGTGTACCATAGTGTACTTGTAGAGGTCATTAGTTCTGCCTACTGTGTGTGTTCTGGGATTGAACTCAGGTGTCAGGTTTGGCAAAAGCACTTTTACCTGCTAAGCCTTCTCACCAGCCCTGGGGTGGGGTTGGGGGATGGAAGGTTAACTAAATGATTTGTGGCACACTGTTCCCAGGGAGGTTGCCCTCTCTCCTAAAGGCATGCCAGCCCCTAGGTGGCCCACTAGAGTGAGAGCCAACATGTGTCATCAAGTGTAAAGACAAGAGACAATGTGAGGATAAGTTGGGAGTCGTGTGTCTTTCTGTTTGCATATTCACCAGCAGTCTGGCAGAATTCCACAGCATAGGGCCAACAATCGGTACTTCCCAAGAAAGGCACCAGGAGGTCAGAGCAGAGTGGGAGCCTCGTCAGGCTCACATGTGTCCTCCTGAACTGTGGGCCTGTGACGTAAACGTAGAATGACATCGTGTAGAAGGGAACGCGTGAAGCTATTTTCAGACCTGCATCACTTAGGCACTTTTCCAATCACATGCCTGTCAAAAGAGCATCCTGCATGTTTCAGCAAAAACAGTTCAGGAGGCAGAGACGATCGGGAAGAGCAGTGAATACAGAAATTGTTTTAAAACTTTCAGTGATGTGATTAAGTGTTGACTATAATAAAGAAGTATAATAATCTCTGAATGTTTCACATGGTGTATAAGCCACTGCTGCTGCAACAGCAGGTCTCATGGAGAAAGGGGAAGGCCAGTAGAGCGCTAACTTTGGACAGGGTGGCCACAGCCGGGGCAGATTGGAGGGTACAGTAGTATGAACAGAGGCGTTTCGTCACAGTTATTGTGGTTGGTAAATCCTGTAGAACTCCTTATTTTATTTTTATTTTGAAGCAGAAATCAGGGCCACCACAGAGCGAGAACAACAGGGTTTTCAGGACAGCCAGCACTTGTTCTGTGTCCAGGTGACCTTGGGGAGCATCTGATTAGACATTAGTTGCTGAGGGGTCACTCAGAGGGTGAGGGCTCTCTGGTCATCAGTGCTGTGGTTTTCTGGGTGCCAGACAAGAGGAGATTCGAAGGAGCCATGTTCTGCCGGCATGGGCAGAAGAGAGGTTCTACTAACCCACAGCTGGGAAGAGAAGGAAAATGGGTGGGACCATGGGAAAGCAGGAGCGGTTGGTGTGGCTCCAAGCAAGGCTACTTCCTGGCCGTATCTCACAAGCATCTTCTGCTTGGGGATTTTGATTCCCAGCCTCCCGTGTGTATAACTGGCGGTACGGGAGCTGATGGTCTTCCCTCCTCTCCTGGGAAGATCAGCAATCCAGGGAGCTGTGCGGATAGAAGCAGCAGCTGCTGCCCCTCGTGAAAATGGTGAGATGTAGAAAGAAACAGCCGGTAGCCATGCCATAGTGTAACCCGTCTTGTCCTTCCTTATGCCCCAGCAGAAAGCCTAACACCTACCTTTAGAAAGAGTCACTGTATAGGAAATTGGAACCAAACACTATTACAGGAGATCTGGTCACCTTTATTTACAGCTGAGCAAACCGAAGCCCCGGGTCATAGTTTCCCACCCCTCCTGGACGGCCCTGACTATGGCAGGGGTTTCATCTGCAGCTAAAGCCCTCTGTAGAGTCAGTGTGCGGTTTCCAACCAGAGGAAGACTGTCTCCTGGCACGTTCCTCTTCCAAATCTGTTCTGAGAGGCGTCATTATTTTCCAGCGTGTGACTCATCTCACGCTCCACTTCCATGATACTTCCTAGATCCATTCCAGTAATTTAAGTGAACAATGACATTTCTAAGTTCTATTTCACTTTCTTATTAAGAACGATTTAGTGGTTTAAAGCTTCCAAAAATACTCTGTGAAAAATGATCAAATGTTGATGTTGCACGATAGGATTAGTATACATAGAAGCATATCTCCATCTGCCCTTGATTCTAGCGGCGAATGGTGTAGTAATTAATCAACTGTGTGAATCAAATTACCAAAAGAACCAGAATTCTGGCAACGTTCTGAATACTTAGCCTCCAGAGAGTGAAATATATTGATGGCAGAGGAATTTGAAAAGGTTTCATGGTTTTTGCGTTTAAATGTCTTAAACGCACGTCTTCACTGTGCTATTTTGTTCTGTCTTGATCGTTTTTAGTTTAAAATAAATTGCTAGTTGTTGGTTTAAAATAAAATCTTAGTTATTCTGTAAAAGACTAGCGGGGATATCCATTTGTGTTTGCCGTGTATATGAGAGTCACTTTAACATATTATCAGTGAAAATACAAAACTTAAGAGGATCGATAGAAAATATTGAAGAGTGTGGGAGAGAAGATCCCTGGTCTGGTTTGTAAATATGAAAACACAGTGAAAGGTTAGACTTTTCAAATCAACAATTCCGTTTCCAAGAATTTATCAGGAGAAACGAAATAGCCAAGCACACACGGGGAAGCAGAACAGGGTAGACTTGTCGCTCGGATGTCTAATACTGGTTCACTGGTTGGCTGGATCATCCCTGATGGCACTGTTGGGAACCCTGTGGAAGCTTTGAGAGGCTGGGCCAGCTGGAGGCAGGAGATCTCTGGGGGGCAGGCCTTGAAGTCTGCAGCCTTGTTTCTCTCTGTGTCCCTTTTCTACTTCTTGCTCCGTGGAGATGTGCGCAGGTAGCCCTACTGTCCTGCCTCCACAGACATGGGCTCCTCCTCCACCTTTCCAGCCATTAGAGACTAACCCTCTCAACTGCGAGCCAAAGTGAATACATCTTTGCTTGAGATGCTCGTCAGGTTCTTAGTTACAGAAGTGAAGACAGTGACTTGGCAGATGGCCGTAGCCACTGCTGATAACAGTGGCCATTCAAACCCTCCCACACGCAGAATTCAGGGCAGTGGTTAAAAGATCAGTTGTAATGTGCCCATAGCATAGAATATTTTGTGCTATTAAAAGAGTATGCTGGCTAAAATCCTATGTATTGTTTTGTGTTATTTTATGATACTAAACTCAATTAAATGCTTGTGTAATAAATGTAATCCATGTGAATTGTGTGTTGTGTGATGTCAAAAATGATATTATATGTATAATTGATCTTTTAGCCACTGTCCTGAATTCTGCATTTCTGTGTATCCGGATGTACGTGTGACCTAGAAGTGCAAATTTTATGTGCACATGTTGATCTGAGAGGGTGTCCGTGTCTATGTCTATACACAGTTGTGTCTGCATGCATGTGTCTGTAGATTTGTGGGGATGTGTTCCAAACATGTGTATCAGCATTCTTTGTACATGTGACAGAGAAAATGTGGAGACAAAATTCAGAGAAAACTAAGTACAAAAATGTTGAAAGATTCATGTTCTGATAGTATGTTGTTTGCCCTGTTTATAATTTCTATTTTACGTTCCTGAGTTATATTCTATATCATGTTACAGAAACTGACAAGTTTACATTTTGACTAACTTAATGTGAATTTACCTAGTTGTAGCTGGTTCTCTTGTCACGACTGGTCACATAACCAAGTCGCTTTCCTGAGAAAATACTTGGCTTTTGAAATTCAATGTTTATGACAGTGTCTTGGCTTTATTGAGTTACTTGATATCTTGTCTTCACTGAATTTTATTGGAGAAACAGCACTAATGTGATCAGGGCGAATAACTGTCTGCTTATATTATGTAATATTTACTAGTGCACGCTGCACCCCTTTTCTCTACAGATGGTGACATTAAGATCCAGCCTGAACGTCGGCTGTACACTGTGAGCTTGCCTCCTCCAGGGTATGTTCCTAGCCCGCCAGAACCTGCCAGCTGTGCGAACTCCGAAAATGCTTCCAGTGGCCACGACACAGAAGGTAAAACGCCTGGGCCGTCGTTGCTCTCTGGTGCTACATCAGTCCTCAGTCTTGTAAATTAGCCTTTACACTTACAATTTGATGGATATAGCTAAGCATGCCATTGTGTAACCAGTCATATAGTGGGCTAGTAGATATTTGCAGCCATTAAAAATGATAACAAACTTGTAATAGCAGAGAAGCTCTTGGGACGGGGAAGTTAAAGCTTAGGAAGTTCATGAGCACATTGGGTAATCATGAGCAATCTGGAATTAAATCCATCACAATGCTAGTGCCTGGTCTAGTAGAACTTTTGCCATGATTTTGTAAACTTTTTATATTTTCTAAAAAATATAAAATCAAGGAATTAACATCTTCTGTATCTCTGGGGAAGATTAGCCTATTATAATTGTGTTTATTGTTGAATGTCTTATTGGAGGAGAGTATTCCAATTCATTATTGAAGTGGAAGTATTGGTGATCCCAAATGTTGTTTTTATCTTAACAGTGAAATTTCATGTTTGAATATTCAATTTGAAAACTTTAAAACAGGGACTTATAACCTTTAAATAAAGATCCCACCCACCCCGAGATGATTCCTATCAAGTATAAATTAAGTCTGTATTCTTAGTCTTAGTTCATTTGACTATCAAGAAATTGTGTTTTTCTAACACATTGATCTTTCTGGTTTCCTAATTAAAAAATCAAAAACTGTAAAACCAGAGTTGGAATAACTTAGGAATCATATAGTCATTGTTTCAAGCCCTGATGAAAATCTTTGAAATATTAATTATCAGATAAATAATTTCTTAGGAAATTTAACTGTGTGCTTATGGAGATGGATTATTTTGGTGAATATTTTAACTGTGAACTTAATGTGTTCATGAGAAAGTGTGTTGGGTTCACCCAGGTGCTGTTATGTGCAGTTGACGCTCGTCTGTGCACCCTGTACACAGTTCTTTCACTCACGAACCTCCAGATACAGTTATTTAATTCTGTGGAGTTGATCAGTTGCTGCTGCTCACCGTGGCTCTCCTGTGCTTCTCTACCCAGTGACACTCGCTCAGACGCCATTGCACTGAGTTGGCTCAAACATGTCATTATATACACACAGTTCTCGCTCACGTGTCATTGTATAGAGCTAGCCCTCACTGACTCCCTGCACACACTAACTCCCACGCGTCCCTGTGTCAAGTCTGCAGTTACCCCTCACTCATGTGTTTATACACAATTGGTCCTCACCTGCTGCTGTTACACGATCAGTGCCCATTCATGTGCTGCTTTGTGTAGTTGTTACATGATCAGTGTTCATTCATGTACGGTTGTATGTAGCTGTTGTTACATGATCAGTGTTCATTCATATATGACTGCTGTATGTAGTTCTTTTACATGATCAGTGTTCATTCATGTACTGATGTATGTAGTTGTTTATTCATGTACTGCTGTATGCAGTTGTTCATTCATGTACTGATGTATGTAGTTGCCACTGTACATAGTTGCTTACTCTCGTTGTATCCAGTTGGCTCCATCGCTGACATTCCTGAGGGCAGCCTAAGCCCCACTTTGCTGTGATCATGCAGTCCAACCTTCTAAGCTAATGGTTGGGGCTATGCTTAGGTGAAATTCTTTCAGGAATTAGAAATACATTGGTGCCAAGTTGGCAAATAGGTCTTTGTATAAAGGTTTTTCTGTGTGATTAATGTTCCTGGGCCCTTAAATAGTTACCTCTGCCTGTGGTCTTCAGCTATTGCCACCTCCTGCAGGCAGGATGCGGGAAACCGTTGCAGCCTGGTGAAAACAAAGGCGTTGAGTTCTGAAATGCAGGCACTGGGGTTCAGTCCACTGAAACCACAATGGCAATTAGACGTAGTCAATGGTGTTATTACTGTAGCTCTGAATAGCGATTACAAACTACATTTTTAGTTGATTCTTAGTCAGAGGATTTATGCTATTCATTTTCTTCTCTGCTTCCTTTCTCCTGTGAGGTAAATATAGTCACCTCTGTTGTAGATGGGAAATGTGGGTGAAGATCACCTGCCCTGGAGCAAGTGAGCCAGGAACATGGGTGCTTAGAGCAGGCCAGGACCCTCTGAGTCCCAAACGCTGCTGCTGCTTCTCCTCCTCCTCCTCCTCCTCCTCCTCCTCCTCCTCCTCCTCCTCCTTCTCCTCCTCCTCCTCCTCCTCCTTCTTTTCTTCTTCTTGTTTGTTTGTTTGTTGGAGAGTCTTGTTTCTTCACTCAAGCTAGTGTCAAACTCACATCCTCTCTCCTCAGACTCCCCAGGAGCTAGGATTACAGAGAGAACAGTCCTCTGCCAGTTCTCTGATGGGGACTCCACTTCCCTAACCCAAATGCTGCCTCTGCCCTGACACCTGCCCCACCTGGAGAGGATCTGCCAGAGACCAGACTACTGCTGCCTGCTTCACTCATAAGGCCCTGCTAGAGGTCCTGTTAGTCTGTCTTGAGCCAACATGAACTAAAAACATCACTCCATTTTCTCGGGTTGTCTTTGAACAATTTGTGGATCTAATTCATTTGAGAAGTTGATATTTCAACTTCGAATGCTTGTAACTTTTGCCCAAATGTTTGGATTTTTTCTATCAACTTGTTTAAGTATGTTTTTCATTACAAAGTCTATAAAATGAGCATTTAAAGATATTTGAAATGATAGGGGTGGAGAAAACTTAAGAATCCCCACTGTTTACTCATACTGACTATGTCTGTTCTCCATAATGCAAAGATATTAGGAGTCCTGGCCTGCATTGCACCAGGCTGTGGTGAGAGTGAGTAGATCCTGCATGCCACAAACTAAAGGATTTAGTTAATACGTACAGAATCCTCAATGTTCATAAGGAGATGCTGTGCATCAGGGAGAAAGGATGAGGGACCTAGCCCCAGCTCAACAGAGCACAGAGGTACAGACCTGAAGATAACGCAATGCGGTAGGTGCTGTTTGCTGTGGTCCCCTGAAGACTTCAGTTAGTGTCCTGTGGACACAGTGATACAAGAAGGAAGGATTCCAGACATGGGTATAAGCCAGGCTTTCCTCCCTTTCCTGGGACTCAGGGCTTCTAGGAGGCTGGAGGAGTCCCCAGCTAGGAGTCCCCAGCCCTTCATTTCCTGAGAGTTAACTCTCCATCAGCCTCACTCTTCGCAGATTGTTTAAAACGTTGAGTTTTCTGAGATCTGTCATCCTTTTTGGAAGTGCAGAGTGATCAGGGTTCTCTACAACTAATCACTTCATAAAAGTCTTCTTTTTGTTCTCACGTTACAACGTTATTATCAGTTTCAAGTTGACATGAAGTATTGGGCTTGGTTATGGCATTTTCATACACTCTCTGTTCTGATTTGTCATTCCCCCACACACCGCTGTTCCTTGTGCCCTCCCTCCCTGCCACAGTTGCCCTTCTTCTTTTGTGCCACATGGATTGTCTAAGACCAAACTATTAAACGCCTCTTAAAGTCTGTGTGGGGGATTGTGCTCAGGCCCTAGTGTTAGGAAGGCAGTCAGTCGGCAGGGCCCTTATCGACTAGACATTTGTCGTGGGTGGCACTGTTCCTATGCCAGCTGCCTTCGTAGTTGAGTTGTCTAGAAAGGTACTGAGGGCCTGCATAAAAGAGGCAGAGCAGAGGGCATGGACGCAGAGCTGGTCCTGAAATACCATGACAGCAGATAGAAGCAGGGCCACTGGGACCTCAGAACACAGAGGTACGAAGAAGACAGCCAACTAGTGGGTGGGGGCAGAAAAGCAGGGACCAAACTTTCAAGAGCTTTGAACATTTTGACTTGGTTTTGTCCAGGAGCTGTAACACACCACATGCTTCCCCAAGACTGTGGTGATGGCAGATCCAGATTTGTGGTGGTCACCCCTCAGGAACAGGTGGCAGAGAAAACACAGGGGGACTTTTGGGTGCTTCTGCAGTGTGAGCCATCAGATGTGGCGATGCTTTACCAGCAGGAGATGACGGGAGGGGTGGGTGCTACCAGCATTTTTCAGTTGGGCAGCAGAGAGGAGCCTGCAGCTCATACGGGTGGGCAGGCAGGTGAAACTGCTCTTGAGACAGAGATGGCCGTGGGAGGGGACTGCCAGAGCCACCTCTGCCCTTGCCAACAGCATCTTGTCTCTGCATAGGCTTACCTGGTGTCTGACTTAGTGACAGAAAGCATGAGACTTTGAACAGTTAGGGTCAGCAGTTAGGGTAGGGTTTGTTGAAAGCCTTGCAAATTATCTGGAGCCAGAACATCTAACATAGTCCAAGAATTACGTGACCAACTCTGACAGGTAAGACGTTCATGCTTTATGTGGGGACATGGTATCTATTGTGGGGGCCTGACCTAGCCTTGGGCTCCTTTCTCCGAGGTCCTCACAGTGTTTGTTTGAAAGGCTGTTCCTTTCCCTCCCGTTTTGGAGTGTCAGCCATGAGTATTCACTCCCCCACTGCATGTCAGCCTTGAGCTGCTCACACTTGGTATAGTAGTCAGCATGGCCCTGTGACTTCCATCCTGATGTCTGCTCACCAGCCAGAGTAGGCATGGACTAGAGTGTGTGAGCACACTGCGTTATCCAAGGAACAGGTGAGCTTTTCAAGTCCAGCGCCAGTCTTGAGGCGCCTCACAAGGCAGAATACAGCTTCCCATTTAAACTCTCACTGAGGACCAAATCACAGCTTTCTTAAAGACAGAACGATCCTGGTAAGATGTATTTTGTTTCAAAATTGAAATCTCTCTTCCTGTCTCTTTTGTGTTCTCTGGCGCTAGTTTAAGCCCATGTTGGTTCATGTTGTCTAACTGCTCCCCAAGTCAGAAAGTGCTAACCTTGTATCACATTTGTGTTTGGAGAAATCCACCTTTCACCACTGAATACTGATGGCTCAGTTTCTGATTCTTTTGCCCCACATTTGCTAAACGCTTAAGTAGCTGAAGCAAGGATGCAGCTTTGCAGCAGATAGCAACAAGCCTTGATGCCTTGCCCCGTCTCCTTAGAAACAGCTTTGTAACTATGCTCTCAAATTTCAGTCCCAGCTCTACAGTGAACCCCCAGGCATCCAAGGAGCCTGCTGTCTTGCACGTGCGTTCTTGGAAGCACCACTGGAAGCTGTCTGGAGTGTGTTCAGCTGATTGCCAACACACCTGCCATCACCACCACTTTCTTCTTGATCTCCATTTCCCTGGTTCAGTGAAATATTCCGATTAGCAACCTCCTTCCCGTCCCTGTTCTGCTTTCAGCTCTCCTCTTATTAGCGAGGATGTGTCGCTTGAACAAGGTGAACTGATGGTTATTTGTGAGGCTGACAAGCTCTTGTGGTTGAGAGCAAGCCTCCTTGCCCACCATCATGGCTGTGGCTTCTGTATGGTCTCATGAGGACAGAAGCCCCGCCCAGTGGTGGTGGAACCAGACCAAGTCCCAGAAATCAGCATCTACATAGAAAGCCTGCGTTTGCAAATTACAGAAGCGGGAACCTAAGTTGTTGTGACTAACAGGCAAGCCTTTAGAAGGAGTGCCTTTCCACTTTCTCGAATATTTGGTATTTTTTCAAAAAAAAAAACCTTTCTTGGCTATAAACAATGCTAGTCAAAGGAAAGTTAAACATTGTAGACGATGAGTAGAATGTAAACATCATCTCAGAGCTCTGGGCAGGTGTAGTAGCCATCTATTACGATCTCTTCCTGTGCATATTACTGTGTATACATACACACAGGTTTCATACAAACTGTACTCTTAATATATTATGGAGCTTTTTTTTTTGGTGTATATAGCGATCATTTTCCAAGAGGAATAAAGTCTACTTTAAGAGCAACTTCTATAATAGTCTCCCTTTTCCCTTTGCACATACAGAAGCTTATGTAGTGCTACACCAGCGTCTTTGTACATAAACACTTTCATATCCACGTGCATCACGATTGCATTAAACATGTCTGCTCAGCTCCTAACTGACATATTCTTGGGACTCGAAAGTTCTGTGTTGCCTTAGTTAGGGTTTCTAGTGCTGTGGTGAGAAATACCATGGCTGAAGCCACTTGAAGAGGAGAAGGCTTATTTAGCTTACACTTCCAGGTAACAGTTTACCGCTGCAGGAAGCCAAGACAGGAGCTCAAACAGTCATGAACCTGGATCCGGAGCTGACGCAGAGGTCATGGAGGAGTGCTGCTTACTGGCTTGCTCCTCATGACTTATTCAGCCTGCTTTCTTATAGAACCCAGGACTACCAGCCCAGGGATGGTCCCACCCACCATGAACTGGGCCCTCCCCATCAATTACTAATTAAGAAAATGTCCTACAGCCAAATATTATGGAGGCATTTCTTAGAGAGGCATTTATCTACTAGCTATTTATCCTCCTTCAGCATATCCCAACTGCAGCCTCCCCTCTTCCCAGTCTCCCTGCCACCTCCCCTTCCCCCCATATCCACTGCTCCTCCATTTCTCTTCAGGAAAGAGCAGGCCTCCCTGGGATCTCAACCAAACATGACATAACACAATCTAGTAAGTCTAAGTACAAACCCTCATATCAGAGCTGGCCAAGACCACCCAGTAGGAGGAAAAGAGTCCCACAAGCAGACAAGAGTCAGAGACACCCCACCTCCACTGTTAGGAATTCGACAAAAACCCCCCGAGCTAAACAACCACAGAATGTGTGCAGAGGGCCTGGTGCAGACCCGTGCAGGCTCCATGGTTCCCACTCCAGTCTCTGTGAGCCCAACTTAGTTGATTCTGTGGGCCATGTTGAAGTCCCTTCCTTTCACATGGCTCTGGCTGGCATAAAACCAGCCAGGACACAGGTTTTAAGACATATTAATAAAGTCTATTTTATTTTTGTGTTATGTATGTATTTTGTGTACATGTGTATACATGTGTGTATACAGACACATACATCTGTGTAGGTGTTTTTTGGCATGACATATCTGTAGAAGTCAAAAGATGGGCTGGAGAGATGGCTCAGAGGTTATACTTGGTGCTCTTCCAAAGGTTCTGAGTTCAATTCCCAGCAACAACGTGGTGGCTCACAGCCATCTGTAATGAGATCTTCTTGACAAAAGACACTAAAAAAGTTGACAAAGAATAAAGCAGGAAATATTTAAACATCACATGATTTACAACCCAGTGAGCAAAAGTGTGCTGTCCAGTAGAGCGACACAGACTGCACGGCTGGTCCTGCATAAGCGAAGGGTGAGCAATTTTATAGTAAGTGTACAAACCATCCTTTTGTGGGTCCTCATTTTACAGTTCACCCACCTGAAATACATAAATTCTTTCTTTAAAAAAGTAAGCTTCCTTCTTTGAGTCCAGCACCTTCTCTTGGATTATCTCTTACTGTTCTGTGGTATATTTAGGAAACATTTTGAAAACAAATTAGTCCTACATCTTTTTCTTGGCTCTCTTCTCTCTTGTTCGTCACAACCCAAGCTCCTCCCAGATTATCTCCAAGTGTTCGGAACCCGGTGATGAACAAAGTTGAACATGGCCAACTCTGCATTCCCTGGGTTGTCCAGGCTGCTATGCAAAGGGCCTTACAGTCAGCTTCCACCAGGTGGCTCTCTTGCCCTCCTTTGACCATGACTCCTGGGACTTAACTCCTGACAAGAGTGAGCTGTAAGTTGGTTTCCCCCTCAGAAGTCATGGGGTTGGACTCATAAAAGTATTTTTTACAAGATTTCTGTTTTAAAACTTACCACACAAGTGGTGTACTTGGTTCTGTGGTTGTCATGCCTGTATCCACTGAACTATTCAGCCAAGGGATCTTGGGACTCACTGTGTTCTTGGGTTGTAGAAGCCGTTGGCTGTGTGGTGCAGATTAACTGATTGACAGCTCAAGGACTCCTAGCTAGAATCAAGAAGAACCAGGGTTCCAATTTAAATTGACACTAATCTTTCTGATTGGGGGCGTTAGAAGGCCTGAGTTAAAGAGACCCTTTTTGGTGACAGACACCACACCGAGGAGTAGCTCTGACGTCCATAGGTCTAAGTGGACACAGTTTACTGCTTGGCCCTCCAGATGTCATTGGCTCATGTCTATGAGGATAAACAAGACTATCCTGTATTTGGCTTTCAGAATACACGGAATTCTCCTGTGTGCTCTTTATCCTTGCCTCATTGTTTGAGACCCTCCCATGCAGAAACAACTAGCCGAGAGGTAATAGTAAGTAGGAAAACAACACACTTTATTGGTAATATAGACTATGTGTGGTAGGAACACAAGCAAGAGGGGTCAACCTTGGGGAGTCCAGGCAGGTTTTATGAAGGACTTAAATGTTGAGATCACGCTTTCTAGGTAAGTGTTGGCGAGTAAACATGAAAGATGGTCTGGGTTTAGGCAGGAAGCAAATAACTGTGAGTGACACCTCATTTGCGGTGAAAACTAGTCTGAAGGGCCAAGCTAGGCATGTCTCCAAGCCTATGAACTATCTATCTTCCTTTGCCAGGAGTTCATGGTACATAGGACCCCGTCCAAAACCATATTTAAAAGAATAAACTTAAAAGAATTTTTAAACTATTTTTAACTAAATTTAAAATTTTAAATATTTTAACTATTTATTTTAATAATTTTCATGTGTATAAGACATGAGTTTTCCTTGACAGTGTAATATTTAATATTTAACCCCCAAAAAGAAAATAAATGGATCTTGATGTGGGATGCAAGCCATATATAAGCATAAAATACTGAGTGCAGACAAGCCATTAAGCCATGCCTGAATTAATGAGGAACTCTTCATACTAAATAGCACCAAAATATTAGGCTTGGGAAACAAATATTAAAAATTTCTCTCTAGAGAAATAATTTCTGAGCACCTGGCTTAGATAGCACTTTGTGAGAAGATTGGACACAGGCGTACGTTCAGGGCAGTTGGTTTCTCCCACAGTCATTAGTGTCAGACCTCCAAAAAGATGGAGTCTGAGAATCAGGAACAAGCACAAAGTATTGAAGGGTCTTAAGGATTAGCGTTATTTCTGAGAAATTAGTTGCTTCTGTTTACTCCCTGGAAGAAGGGGGAAGTGCAGCTTGGCAATCTAATAGCTAGTACCAGGAAGAACTAAAGTCTCCTCTAAGCCTAGCAATTGATAAGCAGCGACAGGTGGTGGAGGAGCCAGTCATACCCTCCCAGAAAACTGGGCAGATGGAAGAATCTTGCAGTTGTTCTCCAGAGTTGAGGAGAGATGCCTAAGCAGCTGTAGCATGTCCTGGGTGTGAATATCACCTCCGCTGTTCGGGTATCGGCATGATTGCCTCCAGTGCATCAGCAATAGCAGGGTTCCAGCACGCAGCCGCACAGCTTCACACTTAGAGATGTGAGTCGCGTAGGGATTGCTCTGGCCTGGGCCGCCCTTGTTTCAGTTCTGGAGTTTTGTTTCCTTTGTTTGTTTATTCCATATTTTGTCAGTGTCCTTTCTCGGGGACCTTTACACCTCTGCTTCAGTCCTGTGTGGTCTGAGCCCTTGTGCTGACAGGTAGGGAGTTGAACACCATTCTAGACTCCCCTGATTAATGTCTTTGGAGACAAAAGAGATAATGTGGTTTGTCCTGCTTTATTCTTGAACTTAAGAATATATTCGTCCTGACTAAATTATGTCATCTTGACACACAAGCTAGAGTCATCGGAAAGAGAGAACCTCCGTTGAGACAGTGCCTCCATAAGATTAAGCTGTAGGGCATTTTCTTTTCTAGTGGTTAATGGGGGAGGGCCCAGCCCATTGTGTAGGTGCTACAACTGGCCTGGTGGTCCTGGGTTCTCTAAGAAAGCAGGTTGAGCAAGCCATGAGAGCAAGCCCGCAGACAACTCCCCTCCATGGCCTGGACATCAGCTCCTGCCTCCAGGTTCCTGCCTGCTTGGGTTCCTGTCCTGACCTCCTCCAGGGATGACCAGTGCTGTGGAAGTGGAAGCCGATTAAGCCTGTCCTCCCCAGCTTGCTTTTTCATCATGGTGTCTCATTGCAGCAATGGAAACCCTAAGACAGCCTTCTTTAGAGTCGCATTCCTATCGGAGCTCTGCCATACTGAGACTCGTCCGGCTTAACTGGCAAGGCCTAGTTGTCTTCAACCTCTTCTGACTTTTTCCTTTTGTGGAATATTTTATTGTATATAAAACATTTATAGCCGGGCTGTGGTGGCGCACGCCTTTAATCCCAGCACTCGGGAGGCAGAGGCAGGCGGATCTCTGTGAGTTCGAGGCCAGCCTGGTCTACAAGAGCTAGCTCCAGGACAGGCTCTAAAGCTACAGAAAAACCCTGTCTCGAAAAACCAAAAAAAAAAAAAAAAATTATAGCTTTTTGTTTATTTAAAATTTTAAATATCTTCTCGTGTGTTTTATTTTGTTTTTATTTATTATTTTGATACAAGTTTATTTTATTTATTTATTTTACATTCTGACTGCAGTTTCCCCTCCCCCTCTCCTCTCATCCCCTCCTCCCCATCTCTTCTCCACTTCCCCCTTCAATCTACTCCTCTGTTTCTGTTCAAAAAGGGACAGGCCTCCCATGGGTATCAACAAAGCATGGCGTATCAAGTTGCAGTAAAACTAAGTACTTCCCCTTGTATTTAGGCTGGGCAAGACAAATCTGTGTGATTTAGGAACCACAGATGAGAGAGAAAGTCTGGCATTTGTCTTTCTGAGTTCACTCCATGGAACCTTTTCTAGGCCATCCACTTAACTGCAAATTCCATGACTTCTTTTTTCTTTGCAGCTGAACAGCATTTTATTAGGTGTATTACATTTTCATTATACATTCATGTGTTGAAGGATATTTGGGGTGTTTCCTTTTCCTAGCTCTTGTGAGGATTGCAGCAATGAACACGGTATGGCTGGGTCATATGGTCAATTTAGTTTTAGTTTCTTGGGGGCTCTCCCTACCGATTTCCCAAGTGGCTGGGCAGGTTTGTGTGCCCACCGACAGTGAACGAGGGCTCGGGCCCCATCCAGAATTGACTGTCAGTTGTTTTGTTCATCTCCATTCTGTGGTGAGATGAGATCCCAGTTTGCATTTGCCTGATTGCTGCAGGCGATGAGTGCTTTCTAAGGCTTTGCTTAACCGTTTTTATTTCTTCTACTGAGAATTCGGTTTAGATTCACTGCTTCTTTTTAATTGGATCATTTGTCCCCTTGACTCTTTGTGTTTTAGGACATCCTAGATGTTAATCCTCTGACAGGAGATTCTTTCTCATCCTGAAGTTTCTTCTTCTCCTGATTGATTGTTTCCTTAACTGTGCAGAAGCTTTTTGATTTTGCAAGGTTCCCACTTCTTGTCAGTCGCTGGCCTTGATTCCTTGCCTAACAGGGTCCTGTTCAGAAAGTCCTTTCTGCTGACTATATTTTATAGGATATTGCCTATGTTTTCTTCTGGCAGATTTTAGCATTTCAGGTTTCTGATGGAGGTCTTAGGTTCACTTGGAGCTCATTTTTATGTAGGGTTGTAGATACGAATCTAAATTCTTCAGCATGGGATCATCCAGTTTTCCCAGCACCATTTATTGAAGCTATTATGTATGTTTTTGACCTCTTGTTGAACATGAAGTGGCTGTAGTAATGTATACGAATGTTTGGGGCTTCTGTTTTATTCTGTTTGTATGTTTATCTATTTTTGTACCCATACTGCTTTGTTTATTCTGATAGGTCTGTTGTAGGGGGCGGATGAAGCCGTGAGTGACTCTTCTGAGTTGCCAGGCTGCTAGTGCATCTCCATCAGAGCACTTGGCACACCCCGTACTAGGTTTTCTATACACTCGTGTGTGCGTCTGTCCTGTCTTCACCATTGCCCCAGTCAGGTTTCCAGGACCCAGCTGCTCAGGTCTCGGCCTCTATAATGGATCTTAGTCTAGAATGTCAATCCCTCCGGTATTAATCACTTTGCTCAGGATTGTTTTAGCTATCTGAGGTCTTTTCTGGTTCCATGTGAATTTAGGATCTTTTTTTCTTTTTTCCGTGAAGAATGCTGTAGGTATTTTGATTGGGGTTGTATTGCTTCTGTAAATTACTTTGGTATCAATTTACAAAATTGAGCCTACCAGCCCACGATGTGAGAGGTTTCCATTTTTAGTGTCGTCTCTTTCTTCGGAGGTTTGAGGTTTTGTTTGTAGAGCTCTTTCCCCCTGTGATTAGGTTCTTCTGATCTGGTCGTCCCGCGGAACTTTGGGTTCCGTGAGGAAACAATAGATAAAGGACAATCGAGGAAAGCCATCTAATGTCGGCCTGTGGCTTCCGCACCCACCCGCACATACATGTGTACACATCATGGTAACAAACATGAGCACCACGTATAAACAACACACATGCACATTTCCTCGTGTATTTAACAGGCGCTAGTGAACAGCCGATCTACATACAGCATTCTCTTCTTTCTTACTGTTCGCAGTTTTCCTTTCCCTCCCTCAACTCCTCCCAGGTCCTCTCCCCACCCACCTTTCTTTCTTATCTTCATATTCTCTCTCTCAAAAATAAAAAGAAAGAAGAAAAGAAAACCCCAGAACAAAATGAAAACAACAAGCACGGAGTCTCTGTTGTGTTGGTCAGCTGTCCCTGAGCTTTGGTCTGCCCTGCTTGACACGCCCAGGGCCACTCCATTGAAGACACCTGATTTTCTTGTTGCAGACAGCTTCTTGATTAGGGATGGGACTTTGTGCCCATTTTCCCTTCTCTGTCATGGGATTTTGTCTAGTGAGCTTCACACACAGAGAATTAAAATATTTATATAAATATTAACCTAGAAAAATTGGACCTTCAGCATATCAGAGCTTTTTCAGGGAGGAATTCAAATTAATTAATTAATCTTATTGAAAGTAGTTAAATCATACACATCTGTCCCCAAACTTATCAAGTGTTCGTAAAGTAAATACTTAGTAATGAAAAGTCTTCGTAAATAAGAGCTAAAATCAGCCTTTCCTTAGATGGAATCTGTCCTCCTTAGGCTCCTTGTTACTGGCATAAGACACTGATCAAAACCAGTGGGGTAGGAAAAGGTTTATTTGCCTCACGGGCTGCAGTCCCCATCGAGGGAAGCCAAAAGGCAGCAAAGACAGGAACCAAGTCAGAAAGCCTGGAGGAGCGCATTTCACCTGCTCCTTTCTCAGCTGCCTTTTCTCACACAGCCCAGGCTCACGTGCCTAGGGATGGCACTGCCCACAGTGTGCTGGGCCTTTCTGCATCAGTGAGCAACTGAGAAAACGGCCCACAAGCTGTCTGATGGAGGCAGTTCCTCGACTGATGTTCCTCCTCCCCAGTAGTGTCAAATCAACCACAAAGCTAACCAGAACAGTATTAATTATTATCAGGCATTAGTATTTAAAATCATAAAGGGGTCAGCCTCTAAACTGTCATATTTTAACTCCCACTCCCTTTCTGATATCACGTGTATTCTTTCCGTGTCATTCAGAAGTAAGAGCTAGATTGAATTGCATCCCATAACTCAAGGCCCCTTTAAAGGAGGCTGGCGGACTGAGATAGTCAGAAGGCTGCGGCTATTTTTAGTATCTAGCTCCACTCCAGCAGGTTTATCCAGAATGTCAGTGCCAAACAGCAGCTAAGAGAATTTCAGCAAATTTGGATTATTATTTTTTTTAATTATAAGGTCATGAGAGATTTGTCTTGGGGATAGCATCATTTCAAACTTGATGCTTCAGAAATTATAAATCCCAAGCCTCTCTGGTTCCCTCATGCACATTTTCTTAGAGCTTTTATTTGTCTTGTGTGCAGAGGGTCAGATTGTGGACCTCTGGAGCTTTGAATGGATGTGTAGATAAAATCCCATAAAAAGGCACAGCCCAAGGGCCCACGTCTTTTAAAGCAGTGCTGGGCGAGGATTTCTGAGCTGCTTAGGTGAAACTTAGTTATCACCTTCTTGACTCAGCTTGCTCTCTGCTGTGACCTTCCTGGCATCAGACACATGGAGTCTTGAATGCTTCTCTTTCCTTCATTCAGCTTGACTCCATTGGCAAAGCTGGGTCAGCTGCAGTAAGGGATCGAGGAGGTTGTCGCCTTCAGTGAAAGGCAGCTGAGCACATTGCCTTTCACTGAAGGGCCACATGCAGCATCCGGGCCACATGCAGCATCCGGTCTGTATATGGTGTAAGGAGCAGGTGCGGGCAGCAAATATCCCTGCAGTTTGCTGGCTGTGGAATGTTTTAGGTGGCTGTCTGGAACTGTCCTTCTTTATAGTTAGTCATTCTTAATTTTATATGACCCTGAATGATTTGGTTTATCTATTTTCCTTAAAAGTAAAACAAGCAACCAAAACAACAAAACAAACAAAAAGAGCCACGACATCCTGACACTGGAGTGAGGCTCTTGATAGACTAGAAACTGGGATAGAGAGACTAACAAGGTCATGGTAGAAATGACCAGGAGGACAAGCTAGACACTAAATTCCAGGCCAGGAGACCAGGAAGAGAGGAAGTCGATTAAAAATATAAAAAGAATGTCTCCGTTAATGGAGACCATTACAGAGAGCCACAACTAGTCAAAATGCAGAGAAAACCTGCTTGTTACATTTACAACACAACCCCACACTGAGACTCAGCACCAGAGGAAGGTATGGCTTTCTACTCTGTGCTCGGAACAGGCTCCAGTGGGGCTCCTTTGCAGCCCAGGCCCTCAGCCACTTTCTCCAGGCACTGCCTCTGAGCACTTGTCATAGGACAACAGGCAGAGCTGACTCTAGCACAGACATCTTCTCCCCCCCCCCCCCCCCCCCCCCCCCCCCCCCCGTGTGCTGGCAGAAAGTATGTAGTGTCCGGCCCTATGTGACCTCCGGTGAATGGTGTGAACTCTGGGGCCGATGTGCCTTCTGGGGTTCTGTTTAGCATACAGTTGGTGAGAACAGCTATTGCCGCAGTGGAAACATACAATAGGAGTGGATTTCAAGGAGTAGTGAAGAACCAGAAGTGGCTTGACCAAGCATTGGAGTGTGCTGATTGCCCCTGTGGATTCAAATGCACAGGGTAGCCAACTTTCTGGTCTCGGGAGACCTCCCTTACACAAGAGCGCCTCTTCTGTGTGTGATGTGCTCACCTGACTACCCTCCCTGTCGCTGACAGTCAGTGCATACCTCCCAGGAGCTCTGAGAGCCTGCTAGCAAGTGTCTCCACATCTACGTTTTCGCTTGGGTGGCTTTAGCATGAGAACTCCTGTGAGTGTTCTCTTGATGGAAAAATAGAAGTCCAGAAAGCCCCTGCCTACTTTAGAGTCCTTGAGATGATTTCCATGGAGCCATTCCTCCATTTTAGCAATCAAGTAAAACAATGATTTTTCTTCTATTTCCATAATATACTTATCAAATTGGCTTTGTTTTCTGCTGCTATAAGGAATGCCAGAGGCTGTGGAATTTATAATTAACCTTTTTAAAAAAAGATTTATTTATTATGTATACAGTGTTCTACATATGCCTGCAGGCCAGAAGAGGGCATCAGATCTCATTATAGATGGTTGTGAACCACCATGTGGTTGCTGGGAATTGATCTCAGGACCTCTGAAAGAGGAGCCAATGTTCTTAACCTCTGAGTCATCTCTCCAGCCCACTGTTGTGTCATCCCTGGTGGAGTGCAGAGCAAGATGGCCAAGAGGGAGAAGAGGCTAGATTCACCCTTTTAGTGGGAGCCTACTCCATCAGTAAAGGCAGAATTCTTGTGGTCCGACCCCTTCCCAACGGCCCTGCCTCTTTATATTGTTGGACTAGGAGTTAAGTTTCCAACACAGAAACCTTGGAGATATGTTCACGTCATTTGGGGTATATTTTATTTATAAGCCTATTTTTTTTTAAGTTTTGCTGTAATGTTTTACTAGAAAAAGTTCATGGATGACATGTATATGGTTTTTTAAATGATACTATACATAAGAAGGCTATACATAAGAAATACAGTGTTACAGTCATTTTATGCTTTGCACTAATACACAAGAACTAACCCAGCAGCACAAAGTCATGGGGATCTCAAATTCAAGACCAGACGGAGCTGCATAGTGCACAGTCTCAAAATGGGGGAACTTGTGTGAATGGGTTGGTTTGTTTTGAGAAACTAAAGAGCAAACCCCAAAGCCTACAAAAACACTCCTCCATTGAGCATTACCCAGGGTCCTAGCTTACACTGAGAATGCCTATTTACTCTACATTTGGAATTAAAAGTCAAGATGCATTAAATCCAGTAATGATGGCTTTACCCTCCACAGATATATTTTACTGACTACATCTACTGCCCCTTTGTTTCTAGTATTCTTCTCTCTCTTTCTCTCTCTCTCTCTCTCTCTCTCTCTCTCTCTCTCTCTCTCTCTCTCTCTCTCTCTCTCTCTCTCTTGCAAATGCACACACACACTAACACACACACACACACACACACCCCAGCATCTTCTGATGTGGTCTGTATTTAGAAATAATAAGAGTGTTCAGACGCCCTTCTTCAGAATTCTGACAACACGTTTTTCCTCCTCTATGTCATCTAGAACTAGTGCCAGACCCTTGGCCAGGGTCAAGTGCATCTCGTGGCAGTTCTATAAGCTCTGAGAATAACTCCCAGATGCCCTGCAAATCCCAGTCAGGAGTAGTGTATTAGCCGCTTCTCTCATCACATGACCAAAGACCTGAAAGATACAACTTAAAGGAAGAAAGATTTCTCTTGGCTTACAGTTCAGAGGATACAGTCCATCATGTGGAAAAGCGTGGCTGTAGGAGTGGGTCAGATAGCGTGTGGCAACCTTGCAATGACAGCCTGTCACATGGCACCAACAGGGGACAGGAAGCTCTAGCCAGAAGCCAGACAGACTATAACTCTTAAAGCTCTGTCCTCAGTGACCTTCAGTGACCTACCTCCACTGGTCATATAGCTTACCCTGAAGTCCCGTGACCTCACAAGGGGGAAAACATTCAAACACGAGCCTGCTGGGGGGACATTTAACATTCACACCAAACAGGGCGTATAGTGGCTCACTGTCACTGTCCGTGCAGACCAGTGTACTCATCTGTGGGGGGGCCACTGTTGCTTTCTGGGCTGTGTTTGAGACCTCCAGTCACTACTTATTCATCAGGAACTCCATACCATTCCTCACTGAGGCAAGCATCTAAGGATGAAGATTGAAGTCACTGATGTAATTTATAAAATGAGGTCTTTTATTTCTGTTTATCCTCTCCACTGCTCTGTTTTTAAACAGTCTCCATGTATTTGATTTATGTTGTTTCTTTCCTGAGTCATCTGTTTGATCGTGCTCAATACTAAATGAATGTTTTTATCACTTTGTCATTGTAGATAAAGAACTGCAATTTGTGGGCCTAGAAACAGAATCATCTGTGATTTGCAGTGGAGCCACCATTTGGTCCCATCATAAACTTACTGGTCCAACTCCAGTCCTCAAAGCTGAGCATTTCTGAGATGGTCTTTTAAGAGATGTGTGTAACTTGCAGTGGGAGGGTGCGCTTGAATATTTAACAGTTTTAATTAGAACCTACAGAAGAATTCTAAAACTTATTTTTACATTTAAACTGAGAAAAGACATCATGTGAAAGTTTGCAAATTCTATTAAACAGTTCTTTCATAATAATCAATATTTTCTAATCACTTGTATAAACAAGCAAATAAACCAAATGATTATTAAAAAACGAAAACCCTTCAGATATGATGGCTTACCACAGAAATCCAGATGTATGGTTGTACTCAGAGGGTGAACACCGGTTTGCGGACGCAAGGACAGTAAGTCTCAGCAGAGCAGCTGTCTGGGCACGTGCTCTGCTGGTGCCAGCCCACTTCAGGAGCTCAGTGAGTGGCTATTGTTCATCTTCTTGTGTATGCTTTCGTCTGAATAGTGAGGTTCTGTTAGGACCTAAGAGTTAGATGATGGGGTTCCTCTGAATATTGAACATTCAGTTTTAGTGAAAGTGCTGGAAACATTGGGTGTTTAGAGCAGAGGAAATAGTTGAGATCTTTGATTTCTGTTCAGGCAGCTGGAGATTTAACAGTAGGATGGGGAAGGGGTAAGCATGGGCTCCTCAGAACTAGGCTGGGAGTGACCCTGGGTGATCTACATCTCTGCATACATCAAGTCAGGGCAGCCTTGTGAGCCAGCTGGCCACTCTGAACGTTAGTCCCCTGCCTGCCCACAGTGACTAGGAGATGTGTCAAAGCAAAGTTTTCTCTATTTTGTCTCAGCTGGAGCCGTCTTTGGTTGAACCTGAAAATGACCCCGCATACACCTTTTCTACCCCCATCATGCGAAGTCTGGTGGGAAAAATCAAACCCCATTCAGGAACTCAGGGTCAAAAAGTTCCAGCTCAAGACTGTTCCCTACTTGCCCTAGTATCAGGTTCAGTGTATCTAGTTTTATGTGGAGGTTTTTGATCCATTTGGAGTTGAGTTTTGTGCAGGGTGATAAATATGGATCTATTTGAATTCTTCTACATGTAGACATCCAGTTTGACCAACACCATTTTTTTAAAGATGCTGTCTTTTTCCCAGTGTATATTTTTGTCTTTATTAAAAACCAGGTGTTCATATGTGTTTGGACTTATGTCTGGGTCTTCAGTTTGATTCCAGTGATCAGTGATTTTTATGCCAATACCATGCAATTTCTATAACTGTAGCTCTGTGGTAGAGCTGGAGATCAGGGATGGTTGAGATCAGGGATGGTGGTGCTCCAGCAGTTCTTTCGCTGCATGGGATTGTACTAACTATCCTGGGTATTTTGTTTTTCCATATGAAGTTGAGAACTGCCCTTTCAAGGACTGTAAAGAATTGTGTTGGAATTTCGATGGAGATTGCATTGAATCTTTAGATTGCTTTTGGTAGGATGCCCATTTGTACTCTGTCAGCCCTACTGATCCATGAGCATGGGGGATCATTCCATCTTCTGATATCGTCGACAATTTCTTTCTTCAAAGACTTAAAGTTTTATCATACAAATCTTTCACTTGCTCGGTTAGAGTTACCCCAAGGTATTTTATATTCTTTGGGTCTGTTGTGAAGGGTTTCTTTCCAGTCCATTTGCCATTTTGTATATAGGAGAGCTATTGACTTTTTTGTTGTTGTTAATCTTGTATCCAGTCACTTTGCTGAAAGTGTTTATCAACTATAGGAGGTCCCTGATGAAATTTTTAGGATCACTTATGTGTACTATCATATCATCTGCTAATAATGATACTTTGATTTCTTCCTTCCCAATTTCTATCCCCTTGATCTCCTTTAGTTAGTGTCTTATAGCTGTAGCTAAGACTTCAAGTACTATATTGAATAGATATGGAGAGAATGAACAACCTTGTCTTGTTCCTGATTTTAGTGGAATTGAATTGAGTTTCTCTCTATTTAATTTGATGTTGACTATAAGCTTGCTATAAATTGCCTTTATTATGATTAGGTATGTCCCTTATATCCCTAATCTCTCCAGTACTTTTATCATGTAGGAATGTTGGATTTTGTCAGAGGCCTTTTCTGCATCTAACAAGATAGGTCTTTTCTCTTTCAGTTGGTTTATATGGTAAATTAAATTTATTCATTTTCATATATTGAACCATCCCTGCATCTCTGGGATGAAGCTTACGTTATCATGGTGGATGATCTTTTTGATATGTTCTTGGATTCCATTTGCAAGTATTTTATTATTTTTGCATCTATGTTCATAAGGGAGATCTGTCTGTAATGCCCTTTCTTTGTTGAGTGATTTGGGCATCAGACAGAGTACCTGTTGCCTCAAAAACTGAATTGGTCAATGTTACTTCTGTTTCTATTTTGTGAAATAATTTGAGGAATATTGGTGTTAACTCTTCTTTGAAAGTCTGGTAGAAATCTTCCATAAAACATCTGACCCTGACCCTGGCTTTTTTTTTTGGGGGGGGGGAGCTTTTGATTACTGTTTCTATTTCCTTAGGAGTTATGTGTCTATTTAAATTGTTTATCTGATCTTAATTTAACTTTGATAAGTGGCACCTAATGAGAAAATTGTCCATCTCTGTTGACAGAGGTTTCTGACCCGCCCAGTCCCACAACTATTCAGTCCCAAAGAAACACACAGAGATCTACATTAATTATAAACTGGTCAGCCTAGTAGCTTAGGCTTCTTATTAACTCTTACATCTTGCATTAACCCATAATCCTTGTCTGTTTTAGCCACATGGCTTGGTACCTTTTATCAGTGAGGCAGTCTCATCTTGCTTCCTCTGTGTCTGGGTGATGACTGCAGACTGAGCCTTTCCTCTTCCCAGAATTCTCCTGTTTTGGTCACCCCGCCTATACTTCCTATCTGGCTATTAGCAATCAGCATTTTATTAAAGCAGTACAAGTGACAAATCTTTACAGAGTACAAGACCATTGTCCCACAGCACATCTCTTCTAGATTTTCCAATTTTGTGAAGTACAGGTTTTTAATGTATGTCCTTTGTTTCTCTGGATTTCCTCAGTGTCTTTTGTTATGTCCCCTTTATCTTCCCAATTTTGTTAATTTGAATATTCTCTCTCCATCTTTTAGTTAGTTTGGATAAGGGTTTGTCTATCTTGAACTCATTAGCACAGGAGATGACTTTCTGAACAGAGCACCAATAGCACAGGCACTAAGATCAACAACTAATAAATGGAACCTCATGAAACTGAAAAGCTTCTGTAAGGCAAAGAACGCTGTCAGTCAGGCAAAGTGGCAGCCTACAGAATGGGAAAAGATTTTTACCAACTCAACATCCAATAGCAGACTAGTATCCAAAAAATATAAGGAACTCAAGAAACTAGATATCAGAAAACTAAATAATCCAGTTTTTTAAAGGGGGTACTGATCTAAACAGAAAATTTTCAGTAGAGGAATCTCAAATGACTGAGAAACACTTATAGAAATAGTCAACAATCTTAGCTATCAGGGAAAGGCAAATCAAAACTACTTTGAGATTCCATCTTATACCTGTCAGAAGGGCTGAGCTCAATAACACAAATGACAGTTCATACTGGCAAAGACGTGGAGCAAGGGGGACACTCCTCTGCTGCAGATAAGAGTGCAAACTTGTGCACAAGGGGAACACTCCTCTGCTGCAGATAGGAGTGCAAACTTGTACACAAGGGGGACACTCCTCTGCTGCAGATAGGAGTGCAAACTTGTACACAAGGGGGACACTCATCTGCTGCAGATAGGAGTGCAAACTGTACACAAGGGGAACACTCCTCTGCTGCAGATAGGAGTGCAAACTTGTACACAAGGTGAACACTCCTCTGCTGCAGATAGGAGTGCAAACTTGTGTGCAAGGGGAACACTCCTCTGCTGCAGATAGGAGTGCAAACTTGTGTGCAAGGGGAACACTCCTCTGCTGCAGATAGGAGTGCAAACTTGTACACAAGGGGAACACTCCTCTACTGCAGATAGGAGTGCAAACTTGTGTGCAAGGGGAACACTCCTCTGCTGCAGATAGGAGTACAAACTTGTGCAGCCACTCTAGAAATCAATGTGGTGGCTCCTCAGAAAATTGAGAATAAATCTACCTCAAGATCCAGCTACATCACTCTTAGGCATATACCCAAAGGACACTCCATCTTACCCCAAGGACACTTGCTCGACTATGTTCATTATGGCTTTATTCATAATAGTCAGAAACTGGGAAAAAAAACTAGATGTTCTGCAACCAAAGAATGGGTAAGAAAATATGGCACATTTACACAACAGAGTATTAATTGAATTAATTAAATAAATAACATCATGAAATTTGTAGGAAAATGGATGCAGCTAGAATAAAATCATCCTGAGTGAGGTGACCCAGACCCAGAAAGACAATATGGTATGCATTCACTTGTAGGTAGATATTAGTTGTTAAGTAAATGATAACCAAGCTGCAGCCCAAAAAGGTTAGGTAAAGAGAAGGGCTCTAAGGGGCACACATGGATCTCCCTGGGAAGGGAAAAAAAGAATAAATTTTATGGATAGACTGGGTGGGGTCAGGTGGACACCAGAGCAGGAAGAACCAGCTGTGATGGAGGGAGAGGTGGCTGGATTGGAGGGCTTTGGGGAATGGTGTGGAAACGAGTACAGTGAAAACTTCCTGGAATCCATAAAGGTGATCCTAGTGAGGACTCCTAGGAATAGGGTATGGGGATACAGAGTCTTACCTGGCCTTCTCTTGTAGCTGGGCCAGGCTTCCAGCGGTGGTACTTCATTGTATTCAGCTGAGTTTTTGGCCAAGGGGGGGTCCCTGTGGAAATCCCCAAACAACCAAGGCGGATGCTAAGACAAAGGTTGCTCTCTGCAAATGGACAATAATACCCTATTACTGAGAACAACATTCAACATCCACACAGCTCATTGAACATGAGAAGAACTCAAACTGGTGCCCCCATGGAGCCTTCGCTCCTAAGTTCTGGTCTCTGCTCTGCAGGCTACCAAAAGAGAAACATGGACACAGATCCAGCTACAAAACCTTTGACAATCTGTCCTGCCTACAGAATTTGCTAGGGCAATGATAGCACAGAACTTGTGGAAGTTGGTAGGAAATCAGTGTCTGATCTGCTCTAAAGCCCACTCCCTGAGAAAGAACCCATCCCTGACACTGCCTGAGTAACCAAAAACCAAAGACTAGATAGCCCCGAGACCTAGGGTAAAACCTAATATGACCGGTCAAAAAATAAATCAATAAAATGGTTCCTACTGCTATTCTGCTACTCTCATGACCAGTGCCGTATCCAGTCATCATCAGAGAGGCTTCCTCCAGCAGCAGACGGGAACAGATGCAGAGACCACAGCCAGACAGTATGCAAAAAGAGTCTAAATGGGATGTCTCTATCAAATCCCTCCGCCTCAGAGCAGGAAACCCTGCAGAAGAGGAGGCAGAAGGAATGTAAGAGCCGGAGGGGATGGAGGACACCAGGAGAACAAGGCCCTCTGAATCAGCTAAGCAAGGCATGTATGAGTTCACAGAGACTAAAACCGCAAGCACAGGGCCTACATGGGTTTTCACCAGGACCTCTGAGAATTCACTATGGCTATTAACTTAGTATTTTTATGGGACTCCTGATTGTGAGAAGGAGTGGGTCTCAGGCTCTTTTCCCTGTTCTTGGGACTCTTATCATCCTGTTGGGTTGCCATGCCCAACTTCAATATGAAAGTTTTTGTTTATCATAATATATTTTATTCTGTCGTGTTTGGTTGTTCTCTTAGAACTGTGTTCTCTTCTAATGAGGCAGAAAAGGAGTTGATCTCGAACTGGATAGGAACTGGAAGAAGCAGAGAAAGGGAAAACTATAATCAGGATGTAGTGTATAAGAAAAGAATCTATTTTCAATAAAAATTAAAAATTTAAAAGTAATAATAATAAAAGAAAAAGAAATGTCCCGGCTAACTGCATGTTTCTGGCTTCTATTAAACTGCTTGCTTGCTTTATTCCCCTGCAATTGCCAACCAGAAAGTAGTTTTTCTGTCCTTTGCCTTTAAAAGCTCCCTTAAAAAATTTGTTATTGCTGCTTTGTAAGAAGTGTTTCTCTCCAGGCAGGTGCCAGCAGGCTTAGTACAGACTCAATTCAGACTTTGGTCGACTGAATGGTCTCTGTAGCTCTTCCTGTGGCAAGAGATGGGCTCATCCTTCCTAACAGTTCAAAGAAAAGATTCCCAGGTCTGGAGAAAGACCTCAGTAGTCTGGAAGTGCTAAGGAAGGAGGCACACTGGAGCACCCTGCTGGGGTGGTAGCTTAGAAGATGGGACTGTCACCCAATATAGGCCGGACCAACTGAGTTCTTCTGATAGCAGATCATTTCCAGACAAACAAAGAATCAGGAACATGGCTTTAGATGTCAGAATCAACAGCAGTTCTCACAGGGCATTCTTGTGCGTTTGGCATGCACTTCTGCTGTAAAGAAATAGAGAGAACCGAAGAATGGAGCTCCCAGGTCTGGGTTTAAAAATGAAACCTGTACTCAGCAGCCGTCTGCTAAGGAGCAGGCCACTGCTTCCTTCAGGACAAAACAGGAAACCCTTTCTTGTGGCCATATCTGACACTTCTGACGTGCAATGAGCAGGAATTCCAATCTATCATTACTTTAAAAAAAGAAGCATGCTATTAACTCTGCCTTAAAGGTCTGTAGTTAAGTGAGCTGGGTTGTAATTTCGTCTCCTTTGTGGTCAAAGTCCTGGTGACCGTCATCCCAGGCTTCCTGTCCAGGGTTCTGTGTGCACTGGTTGTTTTCCTTGCCGCAGTGCTAGGTCAGTAGGGTTAGAAATTCACATTTCAGTTTGTGAATTAACTGAGATTGATTTTGTGTGATAGCTAATTTGTATTATCATCCTAGTTGGATTAAGAAATGCCTGGGACATTAGTCAGACCTCTGGGTGTATCTGTGAAGGGGTTTCCAAAGACAGGTCTGAAGAGCTCTGAGCTAATCCATTGATTAATCCTCTGACGGGTTCATATGATGGTATTATTGGGAGGTGGAGAAAGGCAGGAAGTGGGGCCTTGCTGTAGAGAGGTGGGGGCATCCTTGGATATCTCACCCTGCCACCTTCCAGTGTTGCCAGCCTTTTGTAAGTACTGCCTGCCAAGAAGTGATGAGCAGCTTCTTCCACACACTCCCACGACCACGATGCTCTGTGGGAGCCCACATCTCTCCGCTAAACTGCTGGTGGCATTGGTAGTGGTGTTATAGGGACACAGAGGAAGCAATACACTGGCTTCTCATGTGCTTTTAAAACAGATACCATCTTTGGCTGTATGGTAAAAGTTATTACTTAATTAGTGAGACCATTGTCTTTCCAATACTTGCTTTTTGTCTCTACGCAAAACTCCAGCTAGTGTCCCAGGATACTCTTCATATGCTTTCACCAGTCAGCCTGTCCAGCACAGCTGCCTCTGGCCATGTGTGGCTCTTGTGCTCGATTAGGAAAGGTGAGATATACATGTTGTCCCTCCTATCACACAAACCACACTTGAAGTACATACGCATTTACTTGCAGCCAGTGGCTACCATGCGGGCAGTTCCCCATTACAGGAAGACAGCACTACTCAGATATTTCAGAGCTAATGGGAAGCCACACTGGGAGTGTGAAGTCACATGGACGGTCAAGGGAGGATTCCTGCTGAGGGCCCACCATTAAAGCATGGCGACACAAAGCTGAAGAGAGGTTCAGTGTGGGCTCCAGGAGTCCTCCTGATGCCTCACCCAGTGATGCCTGGCTAGCAGAGAGATGGGGAAGGCAGATGGAGCCATCCACACTAGAGCCCAAGGGGCAGGGCTTCAGTCACGCATGTCGTACATCAGCCATGACTGTGAGTGCTCGTGTCCTGCGGCCGCACACGCACTGTGGTCCCTGTGGCCTGTTCTTTAGAAGCAGGCTCCTGAGCTGTAGTCACACTCCTGATACAGAGCTCACTTTGCATCGCTCGACATCTGTGGAAACCTGACTTCCCCAGGATCAAACCTGTGACTTGGTTATTCCGTAGAATTCCTGAGCAAAGTAGCCCTGCCAAGGGTTATAATGAAATATCTAGGATATACAGGGTTATAAAAAAGCCTTTTTTTAAAAAACTAAGGTTTTCCATGATTCATCTGTTTTTTCTTACATGAAAATACTTGGTATATAAGTATTTGCATCAGACATATATCTATACATATATGTCTATGTATAGATATATTCATATATAATCTTTCTTTGAGAAATGTAAAGTATTAGAGAGAATTACATCATAAACTAATTTTTGAAATTAGAAATTGAATTGTGTCATAATCCTTCAGCATCTTGTTTTTCTAATAATTCTTATCTTAGGTTTATCTACAAACATAGGCATGGTCAGTTCCCTCTGGTGAGATTCTGGAGAAATCCATGGGTTGTAATTGTGAGATATGTCATAGTATTTTAAAAAATCATTCATAGCCGGGCGGTGGTGGCGCACGCCTTTAATCCCAGCACTCAGGAGGCAGAGGCAGGCGGATCTCTGTGAGTTCAAGGCCAGCCTGGTCTACAAGAGCTAGTTCCAGGACAGGCTCTAAAAAAGCTGCAGAGAAACCCTGTCTCGAAAAACAAAAAAAAAAAAAAATCATTCATACTGCTTGTTTATGGCAGATTTGTGTTTAAGACCATCTTAACAGCTACAGGGGCCACTGCACAGGAGCCTCCCAGGTTGTGCGGGGGAGGGGAGAGTAGACTTGGCCTAAGTGAGGGTTTTGAGTTAGGGAATGGGGGGGGGATTGAGAATATGAGTGTGTGGGTGTGTATCACTAAGAAAACGGCAGGGATGAGAAGGATTGTGGCCAAACCAACCTAACAGGATTCTTGCTGAGGGTAAGGCAAATGAGCAGACTCACCTTGGAGTTGTAGAGGTATGCTGGGTGTGCAGGTGTGGGGAAGTAAACATTCACAGGTGGGCTCTGGAGGTCAGGAGACTTGCCTAGTGTCTGACCAAGTGAGAATCTTTGTCAAAGGGCTTTTCCACCACGGTGAAAACATGACTTCTATTCAAGGAATGTCCTCAAGGTCATTGTGGAAAAGGTGTCGTAATGAAAAGCACGGTTCTTGGAAATTGCTTGTCCGAGTAGACTGAAGGCCAGTGCCTTCCAGATGAGCGGGCTGTGTTTGTTGTGACACTGACTGTTGTCAGGCACATCTTTGCCACCGTGCTTATATTTTCTTCCGTAAGGTAGTTTGCCTCAAAGGCTCTGTAAGATTCCCAAATCCCAAGAAAATATTTCTCCTTTACCTAATATATGAAAATTATGCACACACATCTTATTTTCTCAGTTGCCAAAATATGTGTAAGCAACACTGCCTTAGGCATGGATTTTAACTAAGATGAAGGCTAGAGTTTTCCTGTATGAACGTGTATGTAATGTATGTTATACAGTGTTTTGTGCTCTATAAACCTGGGAAATTCTACAACCTGGGAGTGCCTAGCCACAACAAGTGCAAAAGATGGAGCCCCTCATTGGGCTCCCCGCAGGGCTCATCCGCTTCCTCAGCTTGTCTTAGCTCATATTAGCACATGAAGTCTATGCAGCAATCCTGTGGGACCAGGGGACAGTGCAGAAGCCAGGGTACAGTGTGTCGCTCTTAAAGTCACCATCAAAGATATAGATGAACGTATCCCTCACAAGTCCTCTCGCATCCTGTTAGGACCCTGACCTCGATTCCGCCAACTTGCGAAGCCCCAACTCTGCCTCTGTCTTTGATCCTGGCCCCAGAGCTTTGAGTAGGGTTGTGGTGGTTTGAAGGAAAATGTCCCCCAAAGGGACATTATTATGAGGTGTGGCCTTGATGGAGTAGCTGTGGCCTTGGAGGAGGAAGTGTGTCACTGTGAGGGTGGGCTCTGAGGTCTCCAATGCAAAAGCCACATCAGTGTGACAAGCACTTCCTGTTGCCTGTGGATCAAGATCTCTCAGTTTCTTCTCCAGCACCATGTCTGCCTGCGTGCTGCCTTGCATTTGGCCATGACAATAATGGACTAAACCTCTGAACTATACGCAAGCCACCACAATTAAATGTCTTCCTTTATAAGAGTTGCCATGGTCGTGGTGTCTCTCCACAGCAGTAGAAACCCTAACTAAGATGGGGGTCATGTGACTTTTTTATGTTGGGAATTTGTCTGGGACCTTTACTCCATTCCTGATTTAACGGTAGCACACTCTTTCTCCCTGATGGACTATACCCTTCTCATTTAGTTGTGCCCTTACCTGTTAGTAAAAAGCTTGTCTCGCACTTTGGAATTTCCTTTATATGCAGCAGTGTGATTCTCATGCAATCTTTGTTCTCCATTTATTTTGCCTGGGTCCTGAGATAGAGCCGACCCACAAGCAAATAGCCAGGATAGCGTTCTAAGTATGGGAAGGTTTTTAACATGCCAGCATGATGTTTGACAGTAGAGAGGTCTTGTATCTGTTCCTTATCATGTTTTGCGTTTTCCTTCTTGATTTTAATTGGATCTAAGACCTTGTCATAGAGTAGTGTCAAAATTTCCCAAATATTTTCTTGTGCCAACCAGTGCCCAAACCATGACACAGAGACATTATTGGCTTTGAATGCTCAGCCTAGCTTAGACACGTTTCTACCCAAGTCTTTTAACTTACATGAACTTGTTTCTCTTTATCTGTGCTTTGTCCTGGAGCTTCTTACCTTCCTACTTCTGTATATCCTACTCCCTCTGCTGCTTCTCTGTGTCTGCTGACTGGTGTTTGCCTGGCTTCTTGCTCCAGGCATGTCCCTCATTCTCTCTTCCTTCTTCTCTCATTCTTCTCTCTTCTCTTTTTCTAGATTTCTCCTCCCATTTCTTCTCTCTGCCCACCATCCCCACCTACCCTTCTCTCCACCTAGCTATTGACTTTCAGCTTTTTATTAGAGCAATCAGGCGCCTTAGGCAGACAAGGTGAAGCAAATGCCACACTTCTTTTCATAATTAAGTAAATGCAGCATAAAGAAAAGCAACACACTGTTACACAGTTAAAGTAATATTCTGCAGCATAAACACATATATCTTTGCCTGGGTAAAATAATATTCCACAACATTTTCTATCATGGGAATCTTTTTATTAGTATCATTAAGATTTTGTTCAAGTTTTTTTTCCTTGCTTTCCCCTTCTGTGATGGTTTGAATGAGAATGACTCCCATGGACTCAAGAGTTTGCATATTTGATCCCAAGTTGGTGAAACTCTTTGGGAAGGATTAGGAGGTGTGGCCTGTCTTAGTTAGGGATTCTGTTGCTGTGAAGAGACACCATGACCATGGTATGGTAAATACATCATTTGAGAGCTGTTTTTGCTGTTGCCACTTTTTAAAACAACTACTTCCTAGTCTTTTCTTAAATAGTAAATCAGTGCTGTGATCATTCTCAATGCGACAGCCATTCATATTATGGGATGACCACTTGAAAACAAAATAAACCACAGAGAACAAAGGTGGCAGCTAGCTGTAGTCCTGGAGGTGGCTTCCAGAGGGGAGGTACCCACAAAGAGCTGGAGGAGAACTGAGGAGCCTCTGCCCACCCTCCAGAGTGAGCAATCAGGACTTACACATTGGGGACCGTTCACACTGGCTCCCAGATACATCCTTTCTTTGAGACCATAAAATATCTGTGGATTCTGTTCTCCAAATTAATGACATTTAATATTTATAAAGGCACCAGGAAGATTTTTTTTCTATTGTGAAATGAACCCGAGAGAAAAAGTTCCATAAACAGTAGTCACTTTGGGGCCATGAATATTTAATAGACCATTTCATGGTCAAAATTCAAAGATACTTGAAATCAGCATTGGCCCCTGATATCAGTTTATACTAGCAGATGAAATGGCAGAACACTCTACTCAGAAGTCTGCTGGTGATTAAGGGGAGCAATTTATGAGCTAGCCCATAATCTAATACCACGATTTTATGAGGCGTAGTTCTGGCCTCGTGTCAAGTTTGAGGTAGCAGTGGGTTTCATAGATACCGTTGCTAAGTGTGTCAGAAGAAAACTGAGAACTCTCATTCAAAAATAGCAATGAGATTGTTCACTGTTCCCCCAACACAGCATCTAACCCAACAAGGGCACCAAGCTAAGAGATGATCCATGTGAGGTGGGAGAGAGCAGGGTTCACTCTCCCTAGAAGAGACCTTGTACATCTTCAAGGTGGACAGAGTGTGCCAAAACTGCCCTCACAGTTCCGTGCAAGTCAGCTGCACATAAGGACGCTAGTGTGCAAGCAGAGAAAGAGCTACTGACAGGTAGTTTCCTGTGGGGTCAGTAGGCAGCACTTTGGTTAACCTTGGTTTCTCAATAGTGGACAGCTCAGAAATCTCAAGCAAGAATTTCCTAAAACAGAATTGTCTGAACACCAGAGTACAAGGTGTAGACAAGCTTTGCAGTTGTAGGTGTGGTCAGACGGGGCCCAAGTGCATGACTTGCCTGTGATGAGAAGATCGTTGTGTCTGTGGCCTGTGTGCTTAGTGACCTTCAAACATGTAAGATATATGTGTGATGGAATGCAGAATTTTGTGTCATGTCTCTTCAGTCTCCATATGTAGTCTCAAGAGTCTATATACACTCCAAGAGTTTTCATATACACTCTTCAGCAGTCTCCATATGCATCCAGCAGTCTCCATATACATCTAACACTCTCCATATACATCCAACAGTCTCCATATACATCCAACGGTCTCCGTATACATCCAACGGTCTCCGTATGCATCCAATGGTCTCAATATACATCCATCAGTCTCCATATACATCCAACACTCTCCATATACATCCAACGGTCTCCATATACATCCAACGGTCTCCGTATGCATCCAACGGTCTCCATATACATCCAACGGTCTCCATATACATCCAACGGTCTCCATATACATCCAACGGTCTCCATATACATCCAACAGTCTCCATATACATCCAACGGTCTCCATATACATCCAACAGTCTCCATATACATCCAACGGTCTCAATATACATCCAACAGTCTCCATATACATCCAACGGTCTCAATATACATCCAACACTCTCCATATACATCCAACGGTCTCCATATACATCCAACACTCTCCATATACATCCAACGGTCTCCATATACATCCAACACTCTCCATATACATCCATCGGTCTCCATATGCATCCAACGGTCTCCGTATACATCCAACGGTCTCCGTATACATCCATCGGTCTCCATAGTGTCCATCCATTCTTTGGGAGTCAGTCCTGCACGGTCAGCCTCCCTCGTGTTAGTAACAGTGCCTCTACTGGGTGTTCTCCCACCCAACCTCATGTACAGTATTTTTCCACTGTCTCTGTATGGGGCTGTGCCGCTCCTGAGATATTTCTGTGTGTCTCATTGATGGGTTGCTCACACTAGCTCCTGCAACTCTTAGAACGGAAAACATGTAAATGTCTATTCCCGTTCAGTAGGACAACCCTCGCATTCTGAAGACAGACAGCTAGAGGCTGAGGCAGGATGATCTCAAATTTAAAGCCACCCTGGTATCAACTATATAGGAAGCCCCATCTCAAGAAAAACAATTAAGTAAATAAATAAGACTAGTTCATATGCTTTTATTCCAGGACCATGGGAGATTAAATTTTGCACTAATAAAGCAACAACTATATCCCTAAAAGCAGTCTAAATGTCACAATTCTCATAGCCATGGGTATGTATATTTTTTTGTAGGATGAGGAAATAAAGATGGATATTCATATGAATTGTAGTTTAGACTAATATCTAAGTGAAGTAATCACTGAAGGTAAAGTTGAGAATCACTGAAGTAAGTTGTTTAAATACCTTTTGTACTGAAACTATACAAATCCTGGTAGAAAATGTCTTTTAGCTAAATATGATTGCTATGGTTCTATTTTACCCAAAATTACTGTATTTGAATTTTTCAGCAGAGCCAGATCTTCAGGATCAACCAAAAAGGAAAAGAATTAGAAGGCACAAATCCAAGAAAAATATTCAAAACCTCAATGATGTTGTTCTAAAGCAAGCAGAATTAGAGACACAGCCAGGGCTTTTGCAAGAGAAAATGCACCCCCAGCTTCCAGATGCCCCCATGATGAGCAAAAATAAAAGAAAGAAGCTGAAAAAGAAGCTGCAGCTTAGGAGGAAGAGAGAGGCCGGCTCCATCGCCAAGCCCTGTGGGATCAGTTTCCTGTATCAGCCCGAGAGCGGCAGTGAGGCCGAAGGGGACGGCATCGCAGGGGGAGAGACCGAGGAGGACCAGGAGGGCTCTGTCACAGGCGCCACCCAGGAAGACATTAAGCTTGCCAACAGCAAGGCCGACAGCATCCTGAGTTTTCTCAGGTCAACACAAGAAATTTATTTTTATGATGGTACGGTGTCCCTTCTACCCATGTCTTCCTTTGAATGGTGGCAGCCACTCAATATTAGGAAAATAACTAGTGTCGTAAAATGCTTCAATTGTTACTGCATAAAACACATTAAAGTGTGAGTCTTATTTATTTTTCACATTGCTCTAATAAGATGTCTGATAGAAGAAACTTAAGGAAGAAGGGGATTTACTGGCCTCCATATATCATTTTACATATAATGAAGAGAGGCCATCTTGGTAGGGAAGTCAGTCTCGCTCGCGCGTTCTCTCTCTCTCTCTCTCTCTCCCTCTCTCTCTCCCTCTCCCCCTCTCTCTCTCTCTCTCCCTCTCTCTCTCTCTCTCCCTCTCTCTCCCTCTCTCTCTCTTTTTCCAGGATCCAAATCTGAAAGGGTACCTAGCCACAGTGGGTGGATCTTCCAATTGTAATTAGCCCTAAGTGATATAATCCACCATGGACTTGCCCATAGGGCCATCTCGCAGCTGATTCTAGTTGATAATTAGGATCAGCCATCACAGTGTTCTAAGTAAACAGCAAGTTCCAAGTCAAAACCCAGACTATTTCAATTCTTTCTAACATGAACTGTGTTCGCCCACGGCTCCTACATGTTGTTTCTCCTGTGCACCTTGTGGGAAACAACAGCCAGCACCGTGAAGCTGGGGTTCCCACTTTGAAGTTGGGCTCCTGCCATGAAGTTTGGGTTCCCACCATGAAGTTGGGGCTCCCTCGTGCCCCCGTGAAGTTGGGGTTCCCACATGTGGATTGTGCTTATGAGCTTTGCGTCTCTAAAGTCAGGTTCTGGGATGTGTTGGTGTTGGAGGCTGTGTTTCTAAAAGCAGACCATCTCAGCTGCTGCTTGAACCGGCTGCTCGTTTTTATTAGCTGCAGAGAAGTGAACGAGCCACAGCTTTTCCTAGAGGCACCCTGGCTTTTCCTTTTCATGTACAACCTGCTGGCCTCAGTTTTCAGTAAGCATTTTTGAGTAACTGCATGTACATTTATATAGGATCTGAAAAAAATAATGATCTATTCTCCTGGTTGACAATTGCTCATTTTCATACTGTTTGATTAGCAATTGACCTAAGGACCAGAAGGAACTGGTGCCAATCAGCGTCCACTGTGATCACATTCAGAACAAGATGCACTGAAAGTTGGCTCTCCCATCTGGATGGCATCACTGGGGCATCTAGGGAAAGGTGTGGGTGCACTAGATGCCGATGCCAGCCAGCCAGTGGATGTTCTTGAGAGTAGAGTTGTGTGAGAGGTAACTGTAATGATGTGTGTGAAATGCCCCCTACACAGCAGGTCTGACACTCAGCTGTAATTCGGGAAGACGGCAGGCAGAACAGGAGGTGTTCCTGGAGACGACAGCTGAGCTTTTCAAAGTGATAAAGGCCATATAGGCTCCAGCAGGACAGTCTTAGTTAGGGTTTCTATTGCCGTGGAGAAACACCATGGCCACGGCAGATCTTATAAAGGAAAACGTTTAATTGGCACTGGCTTACAGTTCAGAGGTTCAGTCCATTATTGTCATGGAGTGGAGCATGGTAGCATGCAGACAGACATGGCGCTGGAGAAGGAGCTGAGAGTTTCTACACCCAGATCTGCAGGCAGCAGGAAGAGAGAGACACGGGGCCTGGCTTGAGCTTCTGAAACCTCCAGTGACACACTTCCTCCCCTCTGGCCACACCTTTTCCAGCAAGGCCACACCTCCTAAGAGCACCTCTCCCTGGTGACCAAGCATTCAAATCTCTGAGCCTGCGTTGGCCATTCATATTTAAACAGCCACAAGGACTGACACAGAGAGTGTCGCATGTAAGCACACCATCAACCACAGGAAGCTGATGACACAGAAAACCCTGAAGTTGGAAAATATGGTCCATACTACAATGGAATTGTATCCAGCTGCAAGGAGGTTGAAGCTGTGACCCTTCCAGGAAACTAAAACTAAGACCATCACTGATGTTCAGTGAAGCAAGCCAGACTGAGATGTACAGATACTGCAATTGTGTTTCCCATATGGAAATCTAAGTTTTAATTTACGTGTGTGTGTGTGCACGTGTGTGCGTGTGTGTGTGTGTGTGTGTGTGCATGTGTGTATGTGTGTCCAGGACATGGAAGTGTGTGTGTGTGTGTGTGTGTGTGTGTGTGTGTGTGTGTGTCCAGGACATGGAAGTAGAAAGGGGACCGTGAGATGGAGGAAGAGATCCAAAGACAGTGGGGAGGGAGGGACAGCAGAGGGTATGGAAACCAAGTGACACAGAAGCTGTAGAAGGGACGACTGGTTAGGGACCAGAAAGAGCGGTGATGGCAGCAGGCAGAGGCAGCGGTGGGGCAAGTAAGAACCAGGGGTGCATGTGAATATGAAATGAAATCCATTGCTTAGTGTGCTGACTAAAATAATAAGTAAATAAATAGAAAGTTTAAAAGAGCCACAGGAAAAAAAAAAACCTATTGTCTTTCCAAGACAGATGCCTAGATCAGTGGACCTTTCAGAGAACAAAGCTGACCTCTCAGGTGACTTTTCTTGATTTGTGCTAAGCAGCCAGAACCCTTGCTCTGTTGCTGCTGTTTTTAAAGACCTGTAGCTTGCCTTTGAACCTAGTTTCCTTGTCTGTCTTTCCCTGCTGTTGTCTATGACTCGGGGCATTGTATTATGCTTGGAAGCTGTTTAAACAATCAGCTGCACACAAGCTGGATTTCTGGTGCCGTACCAATAGTGGCACACGCTCGTCTTTCTTCCCATAGTCCTATCCCAGTTCTCTCCTGGGAGCTTGTTACGTTTCACGCATCTCATCGCAAGCAGAAGGTTTATTTGAGGTCTCTGAAAGAAGTGAAGTTTATCTTGAAACTAAGATTCTGTGGGTCTCCTTTCAGAAACTTCCAAAGACTTTGATCCCTCAGTGTGCGTAGAAACAACTGAAGAGCTGCTTCACCTCCTCGAGTCTCGGAGCATGCCCGCCTCAGACGTGCTCATCCTGGACCACCTGAAAACTCTGCTGCTCCTGCAGGACACCGAGAGGCTGCAGAGCGCTCTGAAGATGTTCCCAGAGCATTGTGTCATGCCCCCTGGTAAGTACTGCAGCATCCACTCAAGGGTTTCCCCGGAGAGGAATGTGAAAAGATACTCACAAGACCTAGAACGGAACCTTCAGAGAAAGGGGCTCCGTGTGCTTCTGGTTGGCATTAAAAAAAGTCTCATAATGTATGCGAAAACATATGTGCCACCTAATTTTTGGCCTTTAGGTTACCAGTTTTTTGGGGGCTCTAAGTTTAATTGGAAGTGGAATAATTCATTTTGTTTTCCTCTTTTCTGCCCTGCCAATTTGGTAGAGGGTGAAGTTTTCTGTCTTTCGATCTTGCAAGTAGGGGTGTCTGCTCTCCACTTCCCTGCTCTCGGATTCGCTGTGAAGCTTCCTTATATTATCCCAGCACAGAAAAAGACACAGAGAGCTCAAACACCTTGTCCATAGCAAAAAACAAATAGGATCTCAGAGGGCCTGTGTGTAATAAAGGGGAAATCTCACACACACACACACACACAAACACACACACACACACACACACACACACCCCGGCACCAGGTCTCCTAGATACTATATACTACGTGGTTTGGAAGTAAAACATCATATGGACCAAATCAAGGGGAGCCCTGGGATTGGGCCAGAGCTGTGGAGGGGTCCCCTCTGCCCCAACCTCTACCTCCAGGCTTAGGGCTGTCTCGTGTTCTCTCTAGCTGCAATCTTTAGAGGTAGAACCACCCTAAACTAAACTCTAGATGTGTCTTTTCTGGGACCTGTGGCTCACATGCCACTTGGGGTGATTGTAAAACCTGATGTTCAAGAAAAGTCTTGGCCCCTTGGGAAGGGCCTGGAGGGCTGGCAGGTGTGTAGAGATGAACTCCGCCCCCTCGGCTGAGTTTTGGCTGTCATGATACAGCACTGCCATCCTGAAAGCCGAAGACACCAGCTCCCGGTGTGTGCCACTTAGGATCCCATTCCTTTCCTGGACTCGACCTTCTGTTTCCTTCCTGTCTCCATTTGCACTGTGCCGCTGTCAGCTTATTGCTGTACCAAGATAGCATTTCTTAGATTGTTTCGGGTGTTCTCTGGGCCCGAGGGCTAAAACCTATAAAATAATTAGTATTTATGATTTTATTGTTTTGTTTGTTTGTTCTGGTTTTGTTTTTGCCTTACAGACCATGCCAGAGTGATCTCCGCCTTCTTTAACTATTGGATCACACATATTCTTCCTGAGAAGGAAACAGTGAATGAAGCAGCGTCTCTTTAAGAAGATCTGTCTGCTCTTTAACAAGAAGGTGTTAAATACAAATATGTCACGGACTGAACTTCATTCTTGTACAGAAAGATTTATTTTCTGTGTGAGTCAAACACTGGAGACATTGAAGACATTTCTGCCTTATTAATTATTTCTGTGCTTGTATATAGTAATTAAGGCATTAGGTGGGAAATTGGAGTAAAATTGAAGTGTTTCACTTGCTTATTGTTACATATGTATTGAATTACTACATATCACTGGATTTTTTTTTCTGGTGTCCACAATAATTAAAAACGGACATTTTATTAAATAAGCAATATAATTTGAAGTTATCATATTTGTTATTAAAAATCACCCTGTGTCTGAAAACCTTAGTGCCCAGGGAGGTGGCTTGGCATGTAGGAAGAGCTATGCTGTGCTGCCTGGAGTCCGAGCCCTGCAACCCAGAGCTGCTGCAATGTATGCATCTGTACCCCAGCCTATAGCAAGATGGAAGGCAGAGATGGGAGAACTCGCTGGAGGTTCCCCAGCCAGCTCGCCAGAAGCCTATAGTGCAGCAGCAAAAACACAGAGATCCCGCCTCAATAAGGAGGAAGGCAAGAACCTGTTCCTGAAAATTATTCTCTGTGATCCCCTGTGGCATGTGTGCACCCACACTCACAAACACACACGCACATGCATGCACACACGAAATAATACTTTTTAAATGCCGTGTTTATCACAAGTTTTATATTGGTAAAAAGGTTAAATAGTTTGGTTATAGCTGGACTTATTCTCTCTGATCGACATTAGAAATAGTATAACGTTTTTCTTGTTTCATCTCTCTTTGTATTACGGGAACACCCACCAGTTTTTAACGCTGAGCTCTAAAAGCGTTAGTCACCTGACAGCACAGGGGCTGAGGGAGACAAGGACTCACGAATCCTAGCTGTATCCATGAAAATATAATAAGAATAAAGTGAAGTTCATCGACTAGTCATTGTGGAGAGTAGTCAGTCCTCCCTGGCACCACTGCTGACCCTTCTCAAGTCCTCGCGTCATAAGTCGGTGCCACCATCCTAGCTCAAATGGAATCTTGTGTTGGTTGGGGGTTTTTTTTGTTTGTTTGTTTTTTGAGACAGGTTTCTCTGTGTAGCCCTGACTATCCTGGAACTCGCTCTGTAGATCAGGCTGGCTTCGAACTCACAGAGGTCCGCCTGCCTGTCTCCTGAGTTGGGGGGTTAAGGAGCCATCACCACCAACTCTTTCTTCCCCTTTTTTTCACTTGGATTTTTAAGTGTGGGCACAGTAAATGACAGACAGCATCGTGTCACAGTGTCAGCAGAGTAAATGTGTATTTCCTTAGGTCTTGGGCACATCTGTGGCTTTAGTTTTATGGTGGTTCGCAGCTCTCATAGGCTGTCTTCCCAACACAGTCGAATTTGCGCCGTCAGTGTGACCCGTGCTCCCGATGCATTGGTGAGTGGGATGCAGCCATTATCATCTACAAATGGCAAGTGTTCGATCTTAGAAGACAGATAAGTATTCTCATTTGAGTAATAAAGGTATTTCTGCCCCTCAGCCACGCCGTCCATCATCCACCACACTTCATAAGCAGCCCTAACTTGCCCGAGCTCTGCTTTCTGTTTTCCTGTCAGTTAATTTTCATAATAAACTTAGCTGTGGTCCCTTATCTATCATCGTTCTGTTAATCCCAGCACGGCTTCTATGGCATCGAAAACAAAACCCCAAAGAGGAAAGATTACAGGTGGAAGAGGTTTGCTAAACAAAAAGAGCCAGATGACTGTGTTTCTCTTAAGGCAGATGGACTGCACTGTACCCTTAGAGGGGATGTGTTCAGATTCCAGCAGATATCCTTGGAGTGCTTGCCCGATACATGTCTGCGCATGGTGCCCACGGAAGCCAGAGGAGAGCATCAGATCTCCTGGAACAGGAGTTACAGATGCTTGTGAGCCACTGTGTGGGTGCTGAGAATGAACTGGGGTCCTCTGGGGGAAAGAGCAGCAATTGCTCCTAAGTACTGCGCCATCTCTCCAACTCTTAACACTCCCCCCCCCACCCAAGAAAAGTAAGTTGCAACTCAGATTAATGACAGAAACAAGGCGAAACCATTTTCTGATAGCGAATTTGTTAAGTGGTATAGGGAAATCGTGGCAGGTATAATGTACACTGAAAAGGGAGAGGTTTCTAAGGAGAGCTTGTCTCAGTAGACTATAGCCAGACAAACTGAGGAATCTCTCAAAAGAAGTTTGGAGAGCAGAGGTGTTTTTTCAATTCTATTCATGGCCTTGCTAATGCTACCTGTGCTGTTCAACTAGAGATATTGGGAATTAATACAATGCCATTAAAGAAATGGTTGCTTTAGTTGTATTAAAGGACACAGCTAAATCAAAAGGTTTATATGAACAATAAAACATGTTGAAGCAGGTGCTGCAGAGAGAGGCTCAGCAGTGTAAGAGCAGTTGCTAATCTTGCAGAGGACCCAGCTCCGGTTCCTAGTACCCCCATTTTGGTTCACAATTCCGGGGGTCAGATGCCTTCTTTTGACTTTTGTAGGCACCAGACATGCACATGGTGTATATATATACATACAAGAAAAACATTTATGCACATAAAAAAGAAGTTAAAGTGACAAATCTTGTCCATTATCAGCATACCTTGTATACTTATTGCTGGTGTCCTGGTGACAGATAAAATAGAGGGACTTATAAAACTAATTGAAGCTGATACAATTTCTACCCAAAATTCACATTTAATGAGGTATCATGGCATAATACATCAAGAAATGTATACACAGAATCATTAAAAAATGGACATCATACAAATCATCAAGACTGACATTCATAAGAATCAAAGATTAAGTCATTGCCAATTCCAGAAATGCCTTAAAGCTGCACTGACTGCCAGTATCACTTACTTTTCGGAAGTAAGATAGCTAAGTTGAGTCCAGATATGACTTGTAACATATTATCATCTAGTCTTTTATGATATCAAAACAAAGTTTGTGCCAGAACTTGACAATGAAAATAGATATATAGATTTAGCATTTTTATTGGATTTAATTGTTTGTCTAAATGAATTAAGCATTTGTTGTCAAGATGAAAACCAACTTATCGATCCGCTTCAAACCATGACAACTTTCAGACGAAACTGAAATTACGGCAAGTTCCGGTTGAGGCCAGCAGTTTGATAGATGTTGATACACTGACTACATGCAGTGTTGTGGGAGGAAGATGTAACCTTGGTCTTTTTATTAGATTTTCAAAACATTTCATACAGTCCAAGAAATTATCAGTATTTAAGTCTATTTGACTCAATTTTTCAGCCAACTTAAATATATCCCCTGCCAATTTTCAAACAGATGTCAAGTGTTTCCAAACTGCATAGCACTGCAGTCTGACATTCAAATTTTAAAAAAGAGAGAGAGAGAGAAGGTGGGCTAGAATTCTCTCTGTAGACCAGGCTGTCTTGAATTCACAGAGTTTCGTCTGCCTCAGCCTCCCCAGTGTGGGATTAAAGGCATGCTTCACCATGCTCAACAAGGAGAGGTTTTCTGTCTCTATTATAGGTCCCATCCTCCTGGAGATAGGTACCCACCTACTTCAGTCACAGGTTCATCCTCCTGGAGACAGCTGTCCCCTATTTCATAGTTGCGCCCTGTTCATGCCATCCTGTTTTGGCAGCCCCTATATGTGAGCAGCTGTTTTCAAGAATGGAACATACTTAGAACATACTTAGAGCAAAATGAGAACAAATATTTGATGAGACTTCAGCCTTAAGAACGCACTGAGAACTACAGCCACATCTGTCAAACCAGGTATGGATGCCTTCCCTTCTCAGATACAATGGCAAGTATCCCGCTGGTTTTATGCCACCCTCTTTTATATTAAATAAATTAATTAATGAAGTTTTATTATATACGTGGGGTTTTGGTTAGTAATAGTAAACTTGGGACCTGTTTGCTTCATAGTTGTTACTATTTGGGCTGTCTTATCTGTGTTAGTGGTAGAGATCCTGAACATAATACACAGGTCTTTTTTATGTGCATTGGTCTTTGTTAGTATTTAGTGTGTTTAATATGTGCTCCAAGACATGCCATCCACTGTGGCCCAGTGAGGTCAGGGCTAGACACTGATATATATCATCTTGTCCAACAAATGAATGCACTGTTGATGGACAGGGTGTTCTGATGCACCGTCCCTTCACTGGGTTTCCCAGAAGCTCTGGACTCTCTTCTTCCTATCTCAAACCAAACGAGAGATCAGCTTTACTTTGTGATGTTTCTTCTGTTCTTCCAGTGCGAAAAGTGTGGAACTGTCCCTCAGAAAGAGGAGTGGGAGAGCAGAAAAGGGGAGGAGGGCAGGGATGTTTGCACACTGTGACGATGTGATGCTGTGATTGGCGTAATAAAAAGCTGAATGGCCAATAGCTAGGCAGGTGAGATGGGCAGGACTTCCAGGCCAAGAGAGATCTAGGAAGAAGAAAGGTGGAGTCACCAGCCAGGCCCAGAGGAATCAGGATGGGCAGTCCAGAGTAAAGGTAACCAAGCCACATAAAAGAATGTAGGTTAAGAGATATGGGTTACTTTAAGTTATAAAAACCAGTTAGAAACAAGCCTAAGCTAAGGCCAAGCTTTAATAATTAATAATAAATCTCTGGTCATTATCTGTGAGCTGTGACCCAAAGAAAAACTGTCTACAGTGAAGGGGTATGGAAGGTGCCCATGACCAAGGTATAGAATATACATGTGTGTAAATTTCATATGAGTCCTGTTATTCCCCACACTTTATGCTACCTTTTAAAACAACCCTAGAAAGGCGGGGCTAGGTTGTGAATGACAGAAAGAATGATGATTAGAGGCAGTACACCTGGACCTAGTCTTCAGGCACGAGTTCATTCAGCCCTCCGTCTCTTCTATGCATAAAGTCCCATGTTTGTTTCTGACGTAACACGCTTGATTCTCAGTTTTAGTCTCTGCTGCATTTATCCTTGGTCATGTCTAGGGAACAGCTCCAAATCAAACTGAGGCAACTTTGATGCCTCCTTTCCTGGTGCCTGCCAGTTGCTTCTTCAGGCACCTATGCAGGGTTAAACATTAGTGTGGAGCGGGGAAGGGGGTGACAGGGTGAGGGCAGGCACAATAATCATAACTCATAACTTTTGCATCTAATTCTATCCCAAACAGAGAATTATATAGAAGCAAAGCTTGTCTGTACTACATTAGGATAACCATGGCTAATCTGTTTATCCTGCTATGATTGAAGTCAATAGTAATGAGATCAGTTTCTCTCCTACAGTGTTGCAAACTGTGCCTGCCGCCCACTTAATCTCTACAAATCCTTCAGAAGACAAAGAAAAGGAAGCTCTTAAGAATATAGGGAAGTCTTATGAGATTGATTATGATGATTATGCCTAAAAAGGGGGGGGACAGTGTTTTCTAACTTGCTCACACTCAACTGATTGATGTTGGTGTCGTTTGCACAAACCAGAGTGGCAACAGCAGGTGAAGACCCCTCCCTACCTGTGCTGGTGCCCAGCATTGCTGCTTCCATAGCTGAACTGTGCTGAGCTCCCCACACACGAGCACCACCCGATCCATCCTGAGATGTCCTCCACCTAACCCTGAGTGTGGATTCTGCCTCCAGGGCACTGTATTCTAGAAACCCCTGACAAATGCATTTCTCTTCCTTCAAGCATGTCTATGGAGCATGGACATGCGTACTTCAGCCACAGAGAGCCCTGTGCAGTTCCAAGAGGCTGTACATCCCCTGCTCCAGAGACTTTAAGCAATGTGGTGCTACAGTTTTTCTTCTGCTACCTAATAAATAACCAGAAATATTATTTGAGACGACCCTGTTTTGCAGCCCACTATGTCTGCTAGTCAGATCTGGCTACAGCTAGCCTAGGTACTCTGCTATGGGGTCTTGAAAAGACTAAAGATTGTGCATGGCTGCTTCAGATTCCACTCCTGTGATTGTAGGACTGGGGTCCTGTTTCCTATTTGGCTCTCATATGCATCCTCTCTCGACTTCTCAAGGCTGAGTCCCAGCCTCGATGCTTTGGGGAGACAGTTCAGTCCAAAGCTGTGGGAAAGGCTGAGAAAGAAGTGGCAGATGGGAAAGAACAGGCTCTGTCTGTTTAGCGGCCTTTATCTCCAGGCCTGCCACTTTCTAGGCTCACATTGCTGCCTCCAGATACTTTACCTCTCGGCAGCACAACCTAAAACTGCTCCCTGTTTTGACGGGACACACTGCTTGCTCTTCACTCCTGTTCCCCATCTTCCCTGGCTCTTTCCCTCTCTTACCTCTTTCCTGGATGACATCACCAAGACCCATGACTCTGGGTCTTGGTGGAACCAAGGACCAAAGTCCAGGGGAGGCCTCAGACTGATCTGTTGCTCTGGTGTCTGGTAAGTTGACATTTGCCCTGAGCTGTGTTGTAATTGATTTCCCAGATCTGCCTACCCAAGAACTGCTGATGTGACATCTAGTGGGGGAGTATTTTACCTGAGGCCCCTAGTACATGATAGTCTCTTGATTGTGTGCCCTGTGGTGTTTACTTGTACCACACATCTCTGTTATCAAGTGTGGTCATAACTAGTGGCTATGAAATAATCACAGGTCGAAGGCAACAGCTTCCTTAGAGCAAGGGTGCCTTGGGAATTGGAAAACCTTCTACCCGTCAAGAGAAATAATCAATGCTCTGCTCCCTCAGAGGACATGGAGCATGTAAGCCTCTACCTCATGTGCACACTAGGCCTGCTGTAAACAGCCCATCAATCCAGACAGCCTCCTGAGCCTCAGTTTCCACTCTAAAGGTGGGGGATGGTAATAGCCTGATGTATCTGTCTTAGCTACTTCTCCACTGCTGTGATAAGACTCCAGGACCAAGACACCTTACAGGAGAAAGAGTTGATTGTTTAGTTTCAGAGGTTAGAATCTGTGACCATCATGACAGGGAGCATGGCAGATGCACCAGGCAGCAGGCAGGCATGGACCTGGAGCGGTACCTGAGAGCTCACATCTTAATCCATAAACAAGAGGCAGAGAGAAACTCAAGATGGCACAGGCCTTTTGAAAACTCTAGGCCCACCCCTAGTGACACACCTCTTCCCACAAGGCCACACCTTCCTGGTCCTTCCCAAACAGTTCCAGCAACTGAGTGCCAAGTATTCAAATATCTGAGTCCATGGGGGCCATTCTCATTCAAACCATCACAACTGGAGAGGAACAGCTGGGCAACTCTGGGGATCACTGAGTCTGCTGGACGCGTCTGAGACACTCTGCAGCCTTCCTTCCTGGTTGAGCTTTGACAGAGGAACAGCATGTTTACCAGCAAGGCAGAGTGTTTGGCGCCAGGCTCTGCTCCTGGAACTTCTAGAGTCTCATCATTGGTGCTGACCGCAGGTTCTTCAGAGGTAATTCAGTGACTGGCTGTATCACCTGCGGTACTATTAGCAGCACGCACAAGCCCCCACGCACTGCTCATGTCGTGGTGTGAAAAGCTCTACTTAAAACTGGTTTCTAGTCTGAGTTTTGTTCAATGTTAATTTAGAAAACTCTTAGTCCTTGAGAGAGAGCTTTTCTGGGTGTCTTCGTGTTACTCTTGATAAGATTTTTTTTTTCTTCTAGTTTGTGGATAATTACCCTGAATACATAAGGTTATTATTGCAGGTAGGGAAAAGAATTCTAATTTTTTTTCTCCTTTTTAATTAGCGCATTTGAAATGCTGTATATATTCTGCTCAAATCATCCCTGCTTGTTATATGCTAAAACTAATTTGAGTCCACATGGACTTCACCTGGCTAAATCTCGTAATAGTTTAGGGGGGTTAATTAAGCACCTGCTAAAAAGTAGGTTATGATAATTTTTGATAGTAGCTACTGTTTTAAACAGATAACACCAAAGAGTTGGAAGAAGAATTGAAGTCTCTCCCACGTAGTGTCTCCATTGGACTTCATAGTATGGTCACTGAATACAGGGGATGAAGGCAATTCAGAAACAGGGCCTAGAGTCAAAAAAGTCGGGTCAACATAGCTCACGCATGTGCAGACCTAGCATTCAGCTCTTGGAGTGGTGTCCACCTGGGCAGCACAATAATTAAAATTATTGTAATGTTCCATTTCACAAATAGATGGTTCCAACACGAACTTAACTTGCAGCTGATCACACGGCACAAAACTACAATAACCCTCTCTCAGCGGGAAGTTGAAGATGTTCCGATCTTACCGGCTCTGAGGCTTCCTCTGCCCTCACCTGAGGTCCGTGCACCTTAGAGTCGGGACTCTAGAAGACGGGTCAGACCACAAAACACCCCATGAGTCACTGAACCTTCCATGGTGCCAACGAAGGAACTGATCTTGGGTTCCTGGTTCCCAGGAATGCCCCCCTCACCCAGTGTGTCTCAGGAGCGTCTTAGGGGAACCACAAGTCTTTGACTCTTGACTCACCTTGTGTAGATACCTTGTTGGAGAGCCAGCCCCACCCCTCTTCACTGAAGGCGGAACTTGGACGGTTCTGTGCTCTTGGCTATTTGACGTGGGTGTTTAGGAGAGAAGTTGTTTTCAAACAGCAAAGGGAAAGATTATAGTAAAGAATAGCTATGAGAAGAAGAGAGTCAGTGCTTCGTGGCCTCCTGGGTCTATATCCGCTCCCATCTCAAAGTCAACCACCCCCCTTGTACACTGCACAGATCCCAGGAAAGTTCAATATTTGCTCCACGTGCAGGAAGTCACTGCTTAACTGGCACCTGGTGTTCACTGCTGACTCTTTCCTTCCCACCTGCCTCGTCCCAGGACTGACCTCCCTACTTGGAGTCCATGGGCCCTGATGGCCAGGCCATGTCCCCTGCTGCATTCAAATTTCTATAACGCTTTTAAGCCAAGGGACACTGACATTTGCAGTACTGACGGTCTCTAGCCCCGCCTCCTGCCAGGTGCAGTTCACGAATCGCCCGCCAGAGGTTCCATGCTGTATACCCCGCTCATTCCCGCATCATCCAAGGAGAAGTGTGCCTATATGAGGGATGATACTGGAAACAAGAGCTGGTTCCATGGTCCCGAAAGGTGATCTTGCTTGTAAGGGAGTGGTTCTCCTGCGCCAAGTCCAGTCAGAAGTCAGGGCTCCCGATCCACCAGCCAACCAACACGGTTAAGGGTCTAGGCCTACAGCCAACTTGTTCTCACTCTGCGCTGCTCTGCTGAGGTCCTGGTAGCCATTCGTAGGTCTGGCTGGGATCTCCAAGAGCTGCACTGTACCTCATCCTTGAGGCTGACAGAAGAGTGTTAGCATGTGGGGGCCTGCGCTGCTCCTCACCTCAGAGGCAGCAGCCCTTCCTCCTATGTCCTCTCCTTCTTCACCTGCCTTCTTGGGCTACCTACTAAGCAGCTGCATTACACCTCTTCATGGGGAGAGCTTTCAGGGATGATGCTCAAAACATCCCACAGAGAGAATTACCTGGCCGTTGAAGCAGTCATCAGCTTTAAATGCAAAAAACTATGGGCTGCCTCCATCTCTTAGAACTAGAAGGTGATGGAGGCAGCACCATACGGTATGGGAGCGCTGCCTCTGTGCCTAGGAGTTCAACCAGCTCAGACATGGCGAGGTCTTCCTTGGGCAGTGAAGCACTACTATTGGCTGTAAGTGGGATAACCTTTGGAAGGAGGTTTTGTAGCTAAGGAATGAGTGACACCTCCTAAGAAGCGCTCTAGAGTGCCCAGTATTACCTTCACCAAGCCAGAGAAAGCCTTCCCGAGTTATAAGTGTGACTCTGCTTCCTTTCAGCTTCTGAACAATACTGCTCAAGGGCACTTAGGATTTCCTTCATTTTTTTGTTTTATGTTTGAAAATGATACCCTGACAATCAGCTTATATTTAATTGGATAATTGGCATCCATCCAAGCAGAGGGCTTCATTTTAGGTCGTGAGTCTTGCTCATTGAGGCAGCAAACCAAGGTAAGCCCAAACCAAGCTGGGACTTTCCCCTTGAAGTAGTTAACTGAAGAAATTTTGAAGACTAGTTGGCTGCAGAAGATTCCCCACCATTTTACAATAGCAAAAATGCGCAGTAGAGAGAGGAAATGCTTAATCCTAGACCTCCCCTGCAGGGTGAATGAGAAGCCATATGTGTTTGGAATGGAGCCTGGTTCTGGTCCGGCAGTCAGTTTGAGTCTGTTCTTCAAGAGCAGAGCCCAGACAAAGCCCCGCCAGGCTGAGGAGGTGAATGGGAGGGTTTTGCTGAGTCTCAGACACTCACTCTCCCTAGAGGAGTTTATTTGGAAGTTTTCTTGAAACAAAACTGATTTTTAAAAAAAAGTCGCCGGGCGGTGGTGGCACACGGCTTGAATCCCAGCACTCGGGAGGCAGAGGCAGGTGGATCTCTGTGAGTACGAGGCCAGCCTGGTCTACAAGAACTAGTTCCAGGACAGGCTCCAAAGCCACAGAGAAACTCTGTCTCAAAACACCAAAAAAAAAAAAAAAAAAAAAAAAAAAAGTCAACTGCCTCAAGAATTTTATTGGATTACGTCAGAATCTAATTGGAACAATGTTATAGCCCCTCCCCACCCCCACCCCCATTGTTTACCAAGTGTGGAAAAAAAATCCAGTTTTGTCTCCAGATCATGTGAGCCTCTGAGGTGTGCACAGTGTCATCTCTGTGTTGTAGCATACATCTTAGGGCTTGCGTGGCTGAGGACATGCGTGTCCAGTTCCAAGGGTAGGAGAACTGGGTCCCATAACCAAGCAGTAGCACACCATCCCACAGTGTGTGACTAGTCCTTTATCCTACCCTTTCTTAAATGTACACAAACTGGATGAGAATACGTGAAACCCCTCACCAGAGAGGACGCTTGGAAGCGCTGAGAAGGTGGCAGGTGGCCCTGCACACAGGAGGTGTGGTGTACAGTGCTG